>NC_068566.1:12743361-12861343 GCF_025698545.1 Gossypium raimondii
TCTTAGTTTATTTAAATTCAATAAAAACATTTTGAGTCTTTTATTGACTTTAGGGGCTAATTGAGGTCTAAAGGCAAGCTAATGTATTTCGTAAGTGTCCAGGAGACCATTCAAAGACATAGGATCTCAAAGCTGGTCATTATGTTGCAACACGAGGAGTTCGATGTCACAAAATAGGGAGCAAAATGCCAAGATTGCTATACTACCTTAGGTGTCACGACATAGCTAAGGGATATCGCGACACACCCCTAAAGCTACCCCTGAACCATGCATACTGCCTTCAATATCACGACACAAGTACTATGGTGTCGCGACGTCAGTCCTGTACGGGAAGCACTTACGTGCTAGGGGCATTTTAGTCCAAATAATGAATATTAAACATGAGAAGTTAGCTGACCTAGGGTTAAGGACAATGACAACCCTAACTCTATAAATAGGCTCTTAAAATAGTTGTTTAAATACAAATTTTATATTCTAAGTTTTTCTTTGTAAATTTAGTATTTAATTTTTCCTTTCTTTTAGGCTTTAGGATTATTTTAGTTCTTTTCTATTTCGTGTTCATTAAAGAACGTGAGTTGTAACTGTGATCAAACTATTACGAATTCTACACTTCAATCAATACAATTTAGGATTCTCTTAAACCTTTCTTTTGATTTATTATTTATGCTTATATTTATTATCAATATTATTATGTTCACGAGTTTTACAAGGAACTAGTTCTTTTATGGGGGATTAGTGAATGGAGATGTGGTTAATTAATTGCTATGTAAGGTTTTCTTAGCAGATCAGCTCGTTTGAGAGAGGAAGAACTTAAAACCTAGGTTTGACGACCCTTGAAAGTCATTTAGGAGATAATTAACCCAAAATTGGTATGACTTATCCATGAACACCTTAGCCCCAAACTAGTCTGGATTATGAGGTCGAGAGATAAGTAGTTCTTATCGACTCATTAGTTTAGTGGAATCCTTATTTTCGTGTCCACATCAAGATTCGCGTGCTCCAAGCAGACGAAAAAGTACCTATAGGAAACACTATGACAAAAAAATATAAAATATATTAATATATAAAAAATAAAAATAGGAAAAAGAAGTGTTGAAAACTATTAATAGAACTTTTAAAAAAATAATTTCAAATGAAACCTAGCCCTTTTTGCAAATGTATCTTTATGGCTTGGATGTTGCAACATTGGGGTGTAGTGTTGTAACATCGGGTCCAGTTTCCAACTTTTTTTCTTTTTTGATTCGTCACCCTACGATATCGGCACCTACTATGGAAACAACTCAAAAGAAATAATATTAATACTAAAAAAAGAAAAAAAAAGAACAAAAGAAAATTAGAACAAAAAATAAAAGTTCTTCAAAAATTGAGACGATCCTTGTTGCCACCATGGAAAACCTTCCAACTAGTTCTTGACACTTTGATCTGTCATTTGTTCCACGATCGATTTATATGAACCAGCTCCTTTGGTCGAATCCAATGATGTTTGCTTATTTTTGACCGACGTGACATCCACATTATGAGCCATTTGGTACAAAATTTGAGCCAACCCTAAATTATTTTTCGGGGTATTATTGCCTCAAGCTTTCTCACTCCAATGTCGTATGAAGCTCTAGTTGCTCAAGCTTTTCCTCTATTGTCGAATGAGAATGAAACAAACTCTTTGACCTCTTCATTTGACACCTCCTCGATTATGCCCAAAAAGTGTATTGGCTATTCTACACTTCCATTCAGAAATGGTTGAAGCTCAATGTCAATTGTCAATGCTACTTCTACATCTATGTTAAATAGATCGAAGACACCTTTGATCATATTCAACTTGTCCTCATGGTCCTCAATTCCAAACTAGTTTTGCAGCGAAAATTTTTTAGTTAAACAAAGTTTTAGAGAAACGTAATTAGGTTTTGAAATTTGACATGTTGCTGTTCGAATTATAATATGTCAAGGACTTTAAAATAGTTCAAAACATAAAATAATCCCCAAAAGTAATAAAAAAATCCAACGAAAAATCATATTAAACCTGAACATAATTAAAAGAATTGCAATTATTTATATCAGAGTGCCTGCCACAACGATCTGTCCTAAATCTATGGATTACCTGAGAGTAGACAAATAGACAGTGAGCTTACGAGCTTAGTGTGTAACTTATTACAAACAATAAATCAGACATACATGAATTAATAGATGGTGAAGCAGTTATATGCTCAGATATAGAATCGGATACATTTCATGAACAAGTACAAATTCAGATTCTACCCGTATTCACTACAAACCGTCTTTAACCATCCCTACACACCAATTAGGGTAATGAATACCCATCCAGCCTCATACACCCGTAATTGAACATATGTCACTTTTCAAAGAAATTGTGGTCTAGCTGCTTGAATCAGATGGCAAAGCTACCAGAACAGACATGTGGCATCAACCACGAGATAAGATAGATTATTAACCTGTCAACATTTCCTCCATAATCATAATCCCACCCCAATGCACATGCAATACTAATCAGATATCTAACGTGTGTATGCCATTTATTCTATACACATCAGATTTTAGATCACATTGACATGAAACACATCGTGCTGTTACATATATCATACATACCATGCGTTCATAAATCACATTTAACAAAAACAGAGCATCAGATATCATGATTTATAGTCCTAATTATATCATACAAACTCTACGGGAGGGTTAAATCTGAATCGCACATCATATAAAGCCCTAGGGTAAATTTCAGAAAATGGACCCATAAGCTCGTGTGGCCCACACGGCCCAATTAACCCAGACCATATGGTTCACACAACCTGTAACACGGCCATGTGGCATTGACAATCCACTTTTCAACTTCACACCGTTCACTTTTTTTGGGTTTTCCGTTACACACTTGGTTAAATTCCGATGTAGGTTCAAGAATCGAGTATTTCAGTACCTAAATTGACAATTCACATTAGTTAATAACTAAAACTTTACCAAACCCAATTGACCAATTTGGTATAAACATCACTAAATGAAGCCAATTATAGAAACAAATAGTCCCTACAACATCAAAATCACTTACCTAGAACGAAACAGTAACTTAAAAAGAACTTAGTTCGCTGGACGATCAACAATCTCATGATTTTCTCCTAATTGCTTCAAAACACATAAATCGAATACCAAAATCACTTCCTTCACAAAAAAACTTAATAACCTCAAATCGCACATCAATAAAAAGAAATTATAGTCTTACCAATACCACAAATACGCATAGAATTGGAACAGCAAAGAAGGAATTGAAACAAAATTGAAGTTATAAGCAAAACAATTTTGGTAAACAGTATAAAGAAGAACAAAACTGAAAAAGAAGTTTGTTTGCGGAAAAATAGCAAAAGGGACAACAAAAAAATAGAAAAGTGAGAAAAAGATAGAGAGAGGAAAAGAGAGTAGAAAACGTGAAAATAATGAGAGATATTTTAGGAGCTTTTTGAGGGATTAAAATAAAACAAATACCATTATTAGCAATCTATTATATCTTAGAATTTACATTCAACCCCACTTTTATCATGTGGACGGCACACGCAACAAATAAAAATATTTTCACTTGCTCGCACAAGGATTCAAACACAAGACTAAAGAATAAGCTAACCCCTTACCACTGAACCAGCAAGCTCATTCTTGACACAAGTTAAGTGAAAATTAAATTTAAGCCAAATGACCAAAGGTAATGATTGAGTTAAAATTAAAAAAAATTCAAGGGAAGGTTTCGAACCCAGAACCTCCCACACATAACTTACAACATTTAACCACTAAACCAAAACAAATTACTTAAAAAATCCAACAATTGAAAAACTTAAGATTTTTGGGCGTTACATCGTCAATCCTAGTCTTTTCACTAAGGGTTACCATCTATGATACCCTTTCGGTCTCACCACTTAGCACAAGTTTTACTCAATAGGATACCTTCCCGGTCTCACTTGTCTAGATGTTCTACTAGGGGCGTCACTTCCTAGTATATTAAGTACTATTCAATAAATACCCAATTTTAGGATATTAGTCACTTAATCAATTCATTAGGTTAAACAGTTAAAGCATGCAATTTATATATAAGGTATAAACTTATTCTAACATTCATTCAAACATTCAATTAATAGAGTTAAAGAAAGAGATATGAATAAAAAAATAAAAAAATAGATAGAGAATGCTCATGGATTAATTGATGCAAATACGTGGTTCCGAAACAATCTCTGCTTGCGATAGTCTCACTTCGGAATAGGATCTTCCAATTACATGAACATAAAAGAAGCTAAAGTAAAAAATAAAGAAAATGGAAAACCCAAAGTTTGAAATCTTCAACTCCCCTTAATCTGGTTATAATGGTGTTTACATAGACAAAAATCAAAATACTAAAGTGTCCATTCTTTTATAATGATAATTAGGGTTTAAGTTGCAAAAAAGACTCCTAATTGCCCTTAAAAATCTCAACCGACGTGCAAAGGAAATTTTGGCTATAACACTCCTTACCCGAGACCATTGCCGGAGTCGAGCATAAGGTGTTACCTGACTTAACTTACTAATTCAGAGCATAAAAATTTGCTCTTAAAATTAATTCGCTCACGTTCAATCAATATATCCCTAAAAAGAGCCCTCGAGACCCTAAAACATGCAACGTAAACGGTTTGGGTCCAAACACAGGAACATTAAAAATTTTCTGAATACTTAAACAAATCAAAATAATTTATTTTACTATTTATAGTAAAACTTTCCACTCGCGTAACAGTCACTAATTTAATTATAACTTGAGTTATGAAACTCAAAATTTAGATCCGTAAAATTTCCCTGAAACTAGACTCATATATCTTTTTATCATAAAATTTCCATAATTTTTGGATTAACCAAATAGTACAGTTTATTCGTTAAAGTCTCCCCTATTTCATTGTCTGACGGTTCTGACCTCTATTCACTAAAAATCAATTATATCATTATACAGAATTCATATAATATTATCATTTATTTCTTTTGAAAATAGACTCACTAAGGAATCTATAAATATAAATTATGACTCATAATTATTTCTATAAAAATTTTAATGATTTTCTAAACTAAGAACAAGGGACTTCAAAAATCATTCTGACCCTGTCTCACTAAAATTCAAATATTACAAAATATAAAATTAATTTGCCTACACCGTTTCTTTCATGTGAAAATAGACTCGATAATATTTAATTCTTTATCTCATTAACTCTCTAATTCCATTTCTACTATCCTTGGTGATTTTTCAAAGTCACGTCAATGCTGCTGTCCAAAAATTGTTCCATTGCAAATTTTTACTCTTTTATAATTTCTTTGTATTAACTATAATTTAGGCATACATAACACCAAAACATGTTCTTAAATAGATATTTCAATAGATAATCATTATCGAATATTTACATGCTATTCATTAGCCATATCATAAGGACACACACACAAAATGACTAAGTCCTTATACATGCCATAACTTAAAACGTTTCGAATCACAAAATACCGAGATGACCTGTTGATAGTGTGAAACGATCTCCGACGTCCTTACGATCCCTGAATTTGCTTGGTGATACTATAAAAAAAAAGAAGGAAAATAAAGGGAGTAAGGGTAAAGCTTAGCAAGTTTACAAGCAAATAAATAACAACATTTATCATAAATAATTATACTCATAAATCATCTTCAAGTATCATGGTCTTTGCTTCATCTTTACTTACTCTCTTACTTGTTTACTTACTTGCTTACTTAAATAACTCATGATTATAACTTCTCATCCCTTGCTGAAATTTATTTCTCAACTAATAACTGAAATATTCTTAACTCTTATAACTCACCTAAATCTATTTATTATGCTTTTACCTAAACTTTCATGTAACATAGTCTATTTACTAGCCCGTTGAACCACTTGGAGTACTAAGGATACTCGGGTCTCCTGTCTGATAATAACATGTCAAAGACATGTCCCAGACAAGGTCTTACATAGGATATTTCCTGTACTGCCAATGCTATATCCCATATATGGTCTTACATAGGAGTTCTCATATCGGTGCCCATGTCATGTCCCAAACATTGTCTTACGGGGGACCTCTCATCTCGGTGCCAACGCCATGGCCTAGACATGGTCTTTTGTGGGACCTCTCATAACCTCAATAAAGCCAATACCATGCCCCAGACATGGCCTTACATGAGATCTCATTCCATTAATGTAACACCTCTAACCCGTATACGTCGATAAATTAGGGTTACGAGGCGTTACTTGACAAAACACAACTTAACACAGACATTCAGTAGAATTCCAAAATTTTACATCTATGTTAAATTAGTTAAATATTAAGTAAGTATAATTATAAATTCTACTTTAACCTTTTATAACAAAACATAACATTTCTGTTCAGTTAAACCATAAGAAAAATAAGCTAATTTCGTATGGCTATTAATTATATATATATACAGTACATTAAAGTACGACTCCCAAAATATTATCTAGCCTATACATGCAATAAGTTAAAATTTAAACATTTCAATACCGAGACAGTAGATAGAGTGATGATCTTCGCTAATGATCCCCGAGTCTGCAGCTTGATTTTTATCTATAAAACAAATGGACAAAAACAATTAAAGTAAGCTTTTATAGCTTAGTAAGTTTATAGCATATCTAAAATACATATAAACTAACATATGTATAAACATTATATGCTATAAATCAAGTTACAAACATAATCATTAATTGCATATACTGATTGCTAGTATACTTATCATTTGCATTTCATCGAATGCATATCTATGATCTTTCAAATACATATGTCAAAAGCTTATATTGTTACTTATCAACTACATGAGCCAAATGCACATCTATACTTATAATCCACATATGCCGAATGCATACATATATTCAACAATTTTCATAACAACCAATATATGTGCCTACTAACTAAACACAAAGATCCAAACGTTTATATGCTCATCAAATACATATAAACAAATGTTCATATACTTATCCATTACATATAACCAAAATCATATATATATATCAAATGCATATAATCACTTAATTTAACAGATTCACCGGCACTTAGCCTGCTAGGCTTATAGCCTGATTCAGATCATCGGCACTTAGCCTGCTAGGTTTGTAACTTGATTCAGATCACCAGCACTTAGCCTGCTAGGTTTATAACCTAATTCAGATCACCGACACTTAGCCTACTAGGTTTATAACCTGATTCAGATCACCGGCACTTAGCCTGCTAGACGTATAGTCTGAATAATTTCACTGGCAATAAATCCGATTGGCACTAAGCTTTAACAAAAGAATCTCAATTCACAGAAGTTGTATCTCATATTTTTATATAAAATCCACATAAAATTCAACTCAATATTCATAACTTATATCTTTAAAACACATGGATATATATAAATCCCAATCATCAAATCTAACTTAAATAATTCAATAATTCAACCAAAACACATTTATATATATATAACCTCATACTTTAGATTCCCTACTAAAATCATAAGATTTAACTTATAATATACTATGTACTTTTAACATTTGAATTCCATATATATATCTATATAATTTCATATACCATTTCAATGCAAGATCTTATACATGTACATATATACATATTCGAATCTAACAAATATATATTACTCTATGCTTATATTCAAACAAGAACATATACCTATATACTCATACATATTCAAATTTAACACATATATATGTATAAATATAATTTCATACTTATACTCAATATAAATATTTATTCATAAGTATACATGCTTATTTGCTCCAACTTATACAAATATTTTATACTAAATTCACACATTATTCACACATACATGCATACGTTCGAATATATCTCATACCTTTGTAATTTCATACCTAAATTCAATACAACAAAATTTACCGTTATACACATTTATATTCGAATATAATTTATACATACATAAATGTTCATACCTAAATTTATTACAAGGACATTTATATGCATATTTGCATATTCATAGTCATTCGAACCTATCACACATATATATATAATTTCATACTTTCAATTCGAATTTTATACTTTTAAATTTAACTCAACAAAAATAAAATTGATATACATACACATAAACTAATTTAATAAAATAAAATAGCTAATAGACTTACCTCGGATATCAGCGGACACGATCGACTATTCAACTACTTTCATTTTTCCCCGATCCAAATCCATTTTCTTTGTTTCTCGATCTAAACATATTCAAATTTAACCTTTTTATTCATCAAAACATTCAATTAAATCCAAAAATACATAAATGGACAAATTACCATTTTGCCCCTGACATTTTACAGTTTTTACAATTTAGTCCTTTTTGCACAAAACACAAAATACACAAAATTTGCCCACACTAAGCTAGGGCTGGATATTCCTATACTTCATACAAGTCCACACATTTCTTTTATTTCACATTTTAGTCCCTCAAAAATTTATTTTCACAATTTAACCCTATATATTCAATTTCACCAAAAATTCAAAGACAAAACAAATTAATCTAACACCTATATTTCATATTTCATCAACTAATATCATAAAATTCAAACATTCATCAATGGCATATTCCAAAATCATCATCAATTCACAAAATTGAAACATGGGTTTTGAAGTACACAAAGCAACGATTCCAAAAACGTAAAAATTATCAAAAACCGAACAAAGAACTAACCTCAATTAAGCTTCAATATTGCCTAATAGAACTATGTTTTCTTTATTTTTCTCTTGTTTAGTTTCGGCTAAGGAAGAAAAATAATAACCATGGCTTTGTTTAATTTTATTATAACATATATATTAACAATTTATTAGTTTACTAACTTAACCTTTAATATAAAATATATATAACATATAATTCAAGGTCTTTCTTGACCATTGTCACCCACTACCAATAAAATGGTCTAATTGCCACATAAAGCCTCCATTTTATAAAGTCAACAACAATTAAGTACTTTCTTATTTAACCATCAAATTTTTATTTTACGCGATTAAGCCCTTTTTATCGAATTGAACATTCAAACGATTAAATTTCCACACAAATTTTTCACACCTATAACTTAACATATAATAGACACTAAAAATAATATTAAAATATTTTTTTGATTCGGATTTGTGGTCCCGAAACCACTATTCCGATTAGGGTCAAAATCGGGTTGTTACAACTCTCCCCCCTTTAGGGATTTTCGTCCCCGAAAATCTTACCGGTGAATAGGTTTGGATAACGCTCTTTCATCGTATCGTCTGACTCCCAAGTTGCTTCTTCAACTCCATGTTTATGCCACAATACTTTAACTAACGAAATTTTCTTATTTCGTAATTCTTTGATCTCACGAGCCAGAATGCTAATCGGTTCTTCTTCATATGAAATATCAGAGTTAATTTCAATCTCCGCCGGATTAATCACATGTGAAGGATCAGATCGGTATCTACGGAGCATCGAAACATGGAATACATTATGAATCTTTTCTAACTCAGGCGGTAACCTCAATCTATAAGCAATCGGTCCAACACGCTCTATAATCTCATACGGTCCAATGAATCTCGGACTCAATTTGCCTTTACGACCGAATCTGAGTATTTTCTTCCACGGTGAGACTTTCAAAAACACTTTATCCCCAATCTAAAATTCTATATCCTTTCTTTTCAAATCCGCATAAGATTTCTGACAGTCCGATGTTGATTTCAGACTATCCCGAATCACTTTCACTTTCTGTTCAGTCTCTTTAATCAAATCAACCCCGTGTATCTTATTTTCACTGAGCTCGGTCCAATACAATGGTGTACGACATTTACGACCGTACAAAGCCTCATAAGGTGCCATTTTGATACTATATTGAAAGCTATTATTATAAGAAAATTCAATCAAAGGTAAGTATCGTTCCCATGTACCTTAAAACTCAAGAATGCAACATCTCAACATATCCTCAAGTATCTGAATGATTCGGTCAGATTGACCATCTGTTTGCGGGTGAAAAGCTATGCTAAAATGTAGTTTCGTACCTAAAGCATCTTGTAGTTTCTTCCAAAATCGCGATGTGAATCTCGGGTTCTGTCTGAAACAATAGAAATAGGTACTCCGTGCAATCTCACAATCTGAGAAATATATAATTCAGCAAGTTTATCAAGTGAATAATCAATATGAACCAGAACAAAGTGAGCCGATTTTTTCAATCTATCAACAACAACCCAAATTGCATCTTTCTTGCTAGGTGTGAACGGTAAATCGGATACAAAATCTATTGTAACTCTGCCCCATTTCCATTCAGGTATCATGATCGGCTGAAGCAACCCAGAAGGTACCTGATGCTCAGCTTTTACTTGCTGACATATTAAACATTTCGAAACAAAGTCAGAAATGTCTCGTCTCATACCATGCCACCAATAGTGTTGTTTCAGATCGTTATACATTTTCGTGCTACCCAGATGAGCAGAAAATCGACCATTTGAGCTTCATTCAAAATCATCTGAATTAACTCTGAATTTTTCGGAACACATAATCGGTTTCTGAATCTCAAACAATCCTCAGCATCAACTAAAAACTCCGAATCAACATTTAAGTCACACTGAGCTCGTTTTGCAATTAAATCTTCATCGACTTTCTGAGCTTCACAAATTTGTTGAACAAATAATAGTTTTGCTTTCAACTCAGCTACTATCGCACCATCATCAGACATAGCCATATGCGCGTTCATTTCACGCAAAGCAAACAATTATTTTCGACTTAGGGCATCAGCAACAACATTAGCCTTTCCCGGATGATAGTCAATCACAAGCTCATAATCTTTCAGCATTCTAACCATCGGCGCTATCTCAAATTAAGATCTTTCCTAGTCATCAAATATTTCAGGCTTTTGTGATCGGAATAAACATGACATTTTTCACCAAACAGATAGTGACGCCATATTTTTAACGCAAATACAATAACGGCCAATTCCAGATCATGCGTCGGATAGTTCTTTTCATGCGGCTTTAACTGTCTCGAGGCATAGGCTACAACTTTGCCTTCCTGCATCAAAACACAGCCCAAACCATTTAAAGATGCATCACTATAGATAACAAACTCTTTACCCAATTCGGGTGAAACTAAGACTGGAGCTTCGGTCAAAAGAACTTTCAACTGATCGAAACTTTTCTGGCACTTTTCTGACCACTCAAACTTAACATCTTTTTGTAGTAACTTTGTCATCGGGGTCGCAATCATAGAGAACCCTTTCACGAACCGTCTATAATAACCAGCGAGCCCCAAAAAGCTTCGAACTTCTGAGACATTTCTCGGAGGTTTCCTATCAAGTATAGCTGAAATTTTACTCAGATCAACCCGAATACCTGATGCTGATACAACATGGCCCAGAAAACTGACTTCGCGTAACCAGAACTCACATTTACTGAACTTTGCATACAACTGTTTATCTCGTAAAGTTTGTAACACAAGTCTCAGATGTTCGGCATGCTCAGTTTCGTCACGAGAGTAAATCAAAATATCATTTATAAATACTACCACAAACTAGTCCAGATATTGTTTAAAGATTCGATTCATCAAATCCATGAAAACAGCAGGTGCATTAGTAAGTCCAAAAGGCATAACCAAGAACTCAAAATGTCCGTACCTCATTCGAAAAGTTGTCTTTGGCACATCAGAGTCTTTAACTCGCAACTGATAATAACCTGATCTCAAATCTATCTTCGAAAACACTGAAGTCCCTTTTAGCTGATCGAACAAATCATCAATACGTGGCAACGAATATTTATTCTTTATAGTCACCTTATTGAGCTGTCGGTAATCAATACACATTCCCATTGTTCTGTCTTTCTTTTTCACAAATAGAACTGGTGCACCCCAAGGAGAGAAACTCAGTCGTGCAAAACCTTTATAAGTCAACTCTTGCAATTGTACTTTCAATTCTTTTAATTCGATCGGTGCCATACGGTACGGAGCTATCGAAATTGGAGTCATCCCTGGTATGAACTCAATACCAAACTCTACCTCTCGAATAGGTGGCAAACCTGGTAATTCTTCGGGAAACACGTCTGAATACTCACACACTACTGGTACGGATTCAACCTTCTTTTTGGTCACTTTACTATCAAGAACAAATGCAAGGTAAGCTTCACAACCTTTTCTCACATACTTCTGAGCCAACATTGAGGATATTATTGCTGGTAAACCATTCAGATCATTAGATTCAATCTGAATAATCTCATCATTCTGACACCGTAGATCAATAGTTTTCTGTTTGCAGTTTACTATAGCATCATGCAGAGTTAACCAATCCATACCCAAAATTATATCAAACTCGCCGAATGGCAACAACATCAAATCAGTTGGAAAACATAAATCTCGAATCATCAATGGACAATTCTTGCACACTTTGTTAACCAAAACACACCGGCCCAGGGGGTTTGATACTTTAATTTCAAACTCAGTAGACTCAACAGGTAGAGTCTTACTGAATACTAAAGTCTCACACATATAAGAATGAGTTGAACCAGGATCAATCAATGCAATAACATTAGTATCATAAAGAGTGAAAGTACCAGTAATAACATCTGGAGAAGAAGCCTCCTCTCGAGCACGGATGGCATATGCTTTGGCAGGTGCATGAGCCTCAGATCGATCTGTCGTGTCCTTTGTCCCTCTCTGACTACCACTAACATTACTCGTATGCCTGGGTGGTCTACCTTGTACTGACACATTACTCGGTCTGGTACTCTGTACAGTATTTTGCTCGGCCACTATCGGACACTCTCGAATAAAATGATCCTTTGATCCACACTTAAAGCAAGACCGATCATGAAATCTGCAATCTCAGGGATGCCATTTACCACAATGCTTGCACTCTGATCTATTTTTTCAAACATTACCCACACTAGCAACTGAAGTAGCTCGTGAACTCACAGGGGGTCGATCTCGATCATGTTTAGGAAACCCTATAGTAGCTTTGGATCGGCTATGATCCCCTCTGAATTTCCTTGAGGTCGACTGGAATGATATACTAAATGATCTTTTACGGGAATCTCGAGCTTCATAGTCAGCTTTTCTCTTCTCTTTCCCGAGCTCCTCGGCTTTACAAGCTCGTTCAACAAGTACTACGAACTCTTTTATCTCAAGTATGCCAACTAACAGTTTAATATCTTCATTCAGCCCATCTTCAAATCTTTTACACATAATAGCTTCAATCGAAACACACTCTCGAGCATATCTACTGAGTCCCCCAAATTTTTGCTCATATTCTATCACTGTCATCTGACCCTGTTTCAATTCAAGAAATTCCTTACGTTTCTGATCAATGAACCTCTGACTGATGTATTTCTTACGGAACTCAGTCTGAAAGAATTCCCAGGTCACTCGTTCTTTTGGAACCACCGATACTAGTGTATTCCACCAGTGATATGCAGTGTCCCGTAGCAAAGATATGGCACATTTCAAGCACTCATCAGGGGTGCAAGATAACTCATCAAGCACTCGAATAGTATTATCGAGCCAGAATTCAGCTCACTCAGCATCATCATCATCAGTGGCTCTGAACTCTTCGGCCCCGTGTTTTCGAATTTTATTAACTGGAGGCTTAAGTAATCTCATCGGACCACTCACTTGAGGTATAACAGGAATCGAAGATGGATTAATAGGGGGTGGAGGTTGTTGTGCAGCCGGATTAGTCTGAATATATTGAGTAAACTAGTCGTTCATCATTTGGTAGAAGGCTTGTTTAGCCTCTCCCTCCTGGTTACTCGAGGTCGGTCTAGAATCTACCGGCTCTGTCCCTTGCATGGGAGCAGGCGCTATACTCTCAACATCATCAGCTACGGCTCGATCGGGATCCATTACTATACAAAAAGACATTTTTAGATGTCAGAAGTCATCACACTATCTCAGTATAAAATATGGCATGTATAGCTAGACTCATACACGCTACGTTAGTCCTAGAGTCGACTAAACCGTAGCTCTGATACCAATAAAATGTAACACCCCTAACCCGTATACATCGATAAATTAGGGTTACGAGGCGTTACCTGACAAAACACAATTTAACACAGACATTCAGTAGAATTCAAAAATTTTACATCTATGTTAAATTAGTCAAATATTAAGTAAGTATAATTATAAATTCTACTTTAACCTTTTATAACAAAACATAACATTTCTGTTCAGTTAAACCATAAGAAAAATAAGCTAATTTCGTATGGCTATTAATTATATATATATATAGTACATTAAAGTATGACTCCCAAAATATTATCTAGCTTATACATGCCATAAGTTAAAATTTAAACATTTCAATACCGAGACAGTAGATAGAGTGATGATCTTCGCTAATGATCACCGAGTCTGCAGCTTGATTTTTATCTATAAAACAAATCGACAAAAACAATCAAAGTAAGCTTTTATAGCTTAGTAAGTTCATAGCATATTTAAAATACATATAAACTAACATATGTATAAACATTATATGCTATAAATCAAGTTACAAACATAATCATTAATTGCATATACTTGATTGCTAGTATACTTATCATTTGCATTTCATCGAATGCATATCTATGATCTTTCAAATACATATGTCAAAAGCTTATATTGGTACTTATCAACTACATGAGCCAAATGCACATCTATACTTATAATCCACATATGCCGAATGCATCATATATTCAACAATTTTCATAACAACCAATATATGTTCCTACTAACTAAACACAAAGATCCAAATGTTTATATGCTCATCAAATACATATAAACAAATGTTCATATACTTGTCCATTACATATAACCAAAATCATATATATATATCAAATGCATATAATCACTTAATTTAACAGATTCACCGGCACTTAGCCTGCTAGGCTTCTAGCCTGATTCAGATCACCAGCACTTAGCCTGCTAGGCTTCTAGCCTGATTCAGATCACCAGCACTTAGCCTGCAAGGTTTATAACCTGATTTAGATCACCGGCACTTAGCCTGCTAGGTTTATAACCTGATTCAGATCACTGGCACTTAGCCTGCTAGACGTATTGTCTGAATAATTTCACTGGCAATAAATCGATTGGTACTGACCTTTAACAAAAGAATCTCAATTCACAGAAGTTGTATCTCATATTTGTATATAAAATCCACATAAAATTCAGCTCAATATTCATAACTTATATCATTAAAACACATGGATATATATAAATCCAAATCATCAAATCTAACTTAAATAATTCAATAATTCAACCGAAACACATTTATATATATATAACCTCATACTTTAGATTCCACTACTAATATCATAAGATTTAACTTATAATATACTATGTACTTTTAACATTTGAATTCCATATATATATCTATATAATTTCATATACCAGTTCAATACAAGATCTTATACATGTACATATATACATATTCGAATCTAACAAATATATATTACTCTATGCTTATATTCAAACAAGAACATATACCTATATACTCATACATATTCAAATTTAACACATATATATGTATAAATATAATTTCATACTTATACTCAATATAAATATTTATTCATAAGTATACATGCTTATTTGCTCCAACTTATACAAATATTTTATACTAAATTCACACCTTATTCACACATACATGCATACGTTCAATATATCTCATACCTTTGTAATTTCATACCTAAATTCAATACAACAAAATTTACCGTTATACACATTTATATTCGAATATAATTTATACATACATATATGTTCATACCTAAATTTATTACAAGGACATTTATATGCATATTTGCATATTCATAGTCATTCGAACCTATCACACATATATATATAATTTCATACTTTCAATTCGAATTTTATACTTTTAAATTTAACTCAACAAAAATAAAATTGATATACATACACATATACTAATTTAATAAAATAAAATAGCTAATAGACTTACCTCGGATATCAGCGGACACGATCGACTATTCAACTACTTTCGTTTTTCCCCGATCCAAATCCGTTTTCTTTGTTTCTCGATCTAAACATATTCAAATTTAACCTTTTTATTCATCAAAACATTCAATTAAATCCAAAAATACATAAATGGACAAATTACCATTTTGCCCCTGACATTTTACAATTTTTACAATTTAGTCCTTTTTGCACAAAACACAAAATAAACAAAATTTTCCCACACTAAGCTAGGGCCGAATGTTCCTATACTTCATACAAGTCCACACATTTCTTTTATTTCACATTTTAGTCCCTCAAAAATTTATTTTCACAATTTAACCCTATATATTCAATTTCATCAAAAATTCAAAGACAAAACATATTAATCTAACATCTATATTTCATATTTCATCAACTAATATCATAAAATTCAAACATTCATCAATGGCATATTCCAAAATCATCATCAATTTACAAAATTGAAACATGGGTTTTGAAGTACACAAAGCAACGATTCCAAAAACGTAAAAATTATCAAAAATCGAACAAAGAACTAACCTCAATTAAGCTTCAATATTACCGAATAGAACTATGTTTTCTTTATTTTTCTCTTGTTTAGTTTTGGCTAAGGAAAAAAATAATAACCATGGCTTTGTTTAATTTTATTATAACATATATATTAACAATTTATTAGTTTACTAACTTAACCTTTAATATAAAATATATATAACATATAATTCAAGGTCTTTCTTGATCATTGTCACCCACTACCAATAAAATGGTCTAATTGCCACATAAAGCCTCCATTTTATAAAGTCAACAACAATTAAGTACTTTCTTATTTAACCATCAAATTTTCATTTTACACGATTAAGCCGTTTTTATCGAATTGAACATTCAAACGATTAAATTTCCACACGAATTTTTCACACCTATAACTTAACATATAATAAACACTAAAATAATATTAAAATATTTTTCTGATTCGAATTTGTGGTCCGGAAACCACTATTCCAATTAGGGTCAAAACCGAGTTGTTACACTTAATGTCATGACATTTGTATCCGATACATTCCTAATGTTTCAACGGGACTTTTTAACACTGATTCTCTATCATCTCATACTTGATTCAACATTAAATAATTTCATAAAATAAGTACATAATTGATGGAAAATAACAACATTAATAATAATTATTGAAATATTGCATTTATTTAACGTAAACTTACCTCGGTACAAAATACGATCAAATCTAGCAACTTAGTCCTCAACCTTTTTCTTTCCCCGGTCTAACTCCGAATTTCGTTCCTCTTGATCTATAATAGCAAATTTAGCTTATTTAAAACTCACAATCATCAAAACAGTCCTTGACTCGAACTTTGGAAAAATTATGATTTTGCCCCTAAACTTTTGCATATTTACACTTTTTCCCCAAAGCTCAGAATTTAAACTTCATTCCTTATTCTTATGTTTTATGACATGTTGAACATCTTTACCTTCTATGGCAACATCAAATTCCCACTCTAACATTTACTTATGAACATTAGGTATTTTTACCGATTATGTCGTTTTACTCGTTTTCACTTAAAATCGCCTAGCAAAAGTTATTTAACATAACTTTAAGCTTCATATTCTATCATAAAACATCAAAATAAACACATTTCACCTATGGGTATTTTTCCAAATATGAACCCTAACATGAATTAATGGTAGAATAAGCTAAATCGAGCTACGAGGACTCAAAAACGTAAAAAAAAACATTAAAAACGGGGCTTGGATGCACTTACTATGAGCTTGATAAAGTGAAGAAACCCTAGCTATGGAGTCTCTTGAAATTTCGACCCTTATGGAGAAGATGAGCACATTTTTCCATCTCTTTCCCTTTTAATTCTTTTTATTACCAAATGACTAAAATGCCCTTCATTAAAACTTCAATTATTTTTATCTATGCATGCCCATTTTTGCCCATGAAATCTAATGGTGTAATTACCATTCAAGGACCTCTACTTCAATTATGCACTTCTATTAAATCATTTATCATCTAAAGCTCATATTTACCCACTTTTGCAATTAAACCCTAATATGCAATTCAGACATGCAATCGTTGAAATTTCTTTTCGGTATTCTAACACATGCACCCTATCAATCGGTAAATCATAAAAATTAATCATAATAAAATTTTCTATCTCGAATTCATGGTTTCGCAACCACTGTTCCATGTAGGCCCTATTTCGGGATGTTACATTGGCTATGCAAAAGCGGTGTTGCAACATCCAACTCTAGTGTTGCAACATCGATTCAGTGTAGCGACACCCATGACAGTTTTGTTTTAGGACTTTTTATTTTTGCTTTTGTGTTCGCTGTCACGACATTAGTGTCCTGAAATTGAGACATTAACATCGGTTTCAACCTGAATGTGCACTGTTAGCTCTTGATCCTTCCTACATAGCCACATAACTTTATTTAGATATCAAAATATTGTAAAAACTATATAGAAACATAATTTAATAAATCAAATGATAAAAACATAAATAGATACTAAAGTATCTTGATTTAGCTTATGAAACATGCTAAATTTAGTGAAAAGAGATGTCAATAATAGCCTCGATCATGGCAGATCAACAAACACTTTAGGCTTATGTGAGACTAGTTGAACTCAGAGTTCATCTCAAATTATTCAAAGGAAATTCTTGCAACTCTCTTCTTTAGTTGGCACTAACTTGAGAGAGTACTTGCTAAGTCATAAGAATTCTTGTTCATAGTCGACTACTAGCAAATCAGCTTCAGCATCATAAATTCTTCCTTTCAATCCCCCATATAAAATTCACCAACATACTTTATTTGAAACTCAGACTGGAAGAAAGTCCAAGTAATCTGATCAGTTGGAACATGTTTGGTGATTGTTAACCACCATTGATATGCTTGTTTATTTAAAAGAGATATCGCACAAGTTGTTGGAGAACTCGTTCTGTTGAATCCACCCATATTTCAGATGAGCAAGGATAAACACCTTTCAACCCTTCGAATTCAATTGCTACATACTTTTAGTTTCTATTATTGGGGCTTGTTGAGCTATAGTTATTGGTGCAGCTTACGGAGTAGCTCCCGCTAATCTTTAAAATACTTCCACTATTGTGTAGAGTAAATTCTCATCACCCAACCCTCTCGACAAGGCCTATTGACTTTTTTTTCAGGCACAAACTTGATCAACAACTTGTTTCTTAATCTCTACTCGATTCTCCCCCTCAATAGATTGATCATTACTGTTAATTTCTTCTTCAATAGCATTTCTCGATTCCTCAAACTTTTTGTCTATAAAATAGAATAATTCACAATCAGCATCCAAATCTTGACTCAAACTTGACTTGACCTTAGCATGTACCTCTAAACTCAATTTTAAGCACAATTTAGTCTGAGAATCAGCTAAACATATAACTCTAATACCACTAAATGTAACACCCTATAACTAACCCAAGCTAAGGGGTCACATTCATTGTCAGAACAACTAAGATCAATTACAATTAGATTAAACAGTTCATTCATGCTAATAAATTCAATACACAATCACAACATGTTATATAATCAACTCCAATGTTTAAACAAGCTTATGAAAGCTCTTTCGATAACCCGAGACTAGTTGAGGATTAATATGTAACATTATCAAAATTATTAGGTTGACGTCGCGACATCAGAGGTCTATGGTCGTGACGCCAGTCTTTGAAGATTTCTAGTTGCAACTTTAAGGGTTTGTCGCCATGATGTGATATTGTGTTTTTACAGTTCTTGTTAACATAATATCACAACAACCTATTTACAAGATACTTGAACTTATCTAAGTTCATATAGTGTACAATGTTCCATTTATATGCATAAAGGAAAGAAAGAAACAACCATCAAGCTAGTAACCATGCATCCGACCATTCAAATTTCTTAAAGTAACTAAGTTATTTTCTTGAAGTTTATAGATTTATTATCATGGGAGCTTGATTTAGCTAGCCTATATATCAATTTCTTCAATTGTTAATTATTTACCAACTTTTCATTAGAACGAACTTGATGATTTTAAGCTTGATTTGAAGAAATTGGTAGCTAATAAGTTTAGATTTTGATAAGGACTAAGTTAGAAATTAAGTTAACCTTGTTAGATAACTTTGTGGCATTAAAGACTAAATTGAATAAATTAAAACTATTATGAAATTAAGTTATGGATAGAAAGTATAGGGTCCCTAATGAAAGAATGTGAAATCGGATTTTGATATGATGTTAGATATTGAAAAATTATGAGTATCTCAAATTTAGGGACTAAAATGAAAAATATGTTGGTTATGTGATTTAATGTGATTGGGATGTTAACTGAATTTGTTATATATTTAAATTATTGAACGTAGCTAAAGATGATAGCGAGCCATCTCGAGAGAAAGAAAAGATGAATCATAGACGAGTGACAAAAATTATGGTTCGTACTTTTATGATTTGATTGGAATAAATACATACATACATGATTGTTGTATATTATTTGTTCAGTGAGATTATTACTTGTCTTATGAATTGAATTATGTTCGATGATATTAAATGCCAAGAATTGAATTTTTCTAAACATAGTAGAAACAAGCATGATATGAATTAATAAATGATAAATGACATGAATTGATAAATGATATATGGTATGAATTGATGATGAAATGGTATAAGATCATGATATGTGAATCAGTTTATAATATGCAATTGAAACATTGATTACCCTATTAGTTGTTCGGAAAGATTCGATTATAATTGCCATGCCACATGGTAATTGAAATAGTGAATTTAAGCCACCATTGTTGTTGGGCAACCCGGGATGGTAGAATATGCAAATAGTGAAAGTCATTGTTTTCGAAAAACTCGAAATGGTAGAATATGCAAATTCCAAATGTCATCGTTGTTAGGCAACCAGGGGTGACATAATGAAATAGGTAGTGTCATTCAAATGTAGGAAGGTTATATATTTTTAGCACACTAAATCTAAGTTGTTCAAGCGACTCCATGTAACACACCAATTCATCTCATCATCCGATACGAATGAGAGATGCAATTGAAACATGTATTGATAAGAAATCTTCAAATATAATTTTGGACTTAAATTTTTTTTATAAAAATCAATAAACTAGTTTAAGGAATTTTAAAAGCTTTAGAATCAATTTAAAATCATTTAAGAGTGATTCTGGGAAAAACAGAGGTGTTCGAGACTCAAAACAACCAAGACAATGCAGTAGGGGACAATATGGTGCACAATGTAATGACATTATGTGAGGTCATGATGGTACAATTGACATGGTGACATCACATACTACTTGTGTAATCCCGGGACGGTACGAGGGGCGACGTCTTGACGTCATAGGTGAATGCCGCGATGCTACAAAAGATGATGTTGCGACTTCACTTTCTAAGTTACAATGTCACAATGTTGTGAAGGGCAATTTCATGACTTTGTAGCATAGTGACCCCAAAACACACAATAGTATCCCCAAATAACGTCCAAACATGACATACCTAAAACATGCTTAAAGATTATATAAATAAATATTAAAGTTATCCCCATAAAAAGCTCAACCATACATTACAACAAGAAATATTTGAAATGATACTGAAAACATAATAAAGCTACATGAATTCATTCAAAACAAGTTTAATCTTCATCCAAACGTAGCCAATATCAAAAGAGAGATATATGCATACATGCATGCCTGGAAAATATTCAAACATCCCAAGTTTAAACTATCCAAATGACCCTATCTCAATGAGTCACAACCAAATATTCAAGTATTAAATGACATATGATACTAACATATATAAATGCTTGGCACCTTAAGTATTTGTCGCAATTACATATGCACAAATTTCATACTCTTAGTAGTCTTGATGATAGTGTGATGATTTGAGGTTGAGTTGGGCTTTAAGAATGCAAAGGTGAATCTACATGCATGAATAATAGCACGAAAGTATAAAATGCTTAATAAGTTCAAAGAGAAAGACTATACTTACCTTGCCTTGAAGTGAAAAACCAACCACAAAGCTCAACAAGATTATCACTCATTTTAACATAATAGCATGACAAGATAAAAGCATATAATTTACCCAATCCTAGAGGCATGTAAATATGCTACATGTGTACCCATTAAGCATTCATGTGTCAACTTAGTTCACATCTCCATGATTTATAACTAATATTCTTTCAACTTCAAAGTAAAGACAAAATTATAAGTCATTAAGGTCATGTACTTTATAACCACACTTCCATTTTGTTATTAATTTTTTTATCAAATTTGGGATCAACGCCCACTGTAATCTTAGTAAAATAGGACTTAGATACTACGAGAAATCTATATACACCAAATGAGCACTAAGGAGCTATGCTCGAAGGCAACAAAACTCTAGATATATCATGAGAGCCTCTAAAGAGGTAATATATGCCTAATGGTCAGCATAACATTCCCGACCTAGGGGTAATACATTAGAATTCCAGGTAAAATCACATAACTCCAGAACCCCCTCATAAAACCAGTATAAAACTCTACTAAAATATACACATGAGACTTTAATTGGCATGCCATCGTATGCTAACCTTTCTAGTTCACATAGACTTTAAGGCAATTTAAATATAAATGCTATAATTTTCCTATGTCCCTATCAACCCAAAGGAAATCACATCAATTCAATTTATAACCAAAATGGGAGTCATTAAACCTCATATTTCTCATTTTCATATCTTATTATAACAAATTCATGCTTTTTGCTAATGTCTCATACATAACTCATCATACTCATAATTAAATTTTATTTATTACATTATAGTTATGCCCATTAGGCTTAGTAATATAATCAATCAATTCACTAGCAAGCATACCATATTAAAATTTGCCATGAAACATATTTCACATAGTGTTAAACATATTTAACACATTTAAAACCATATTAAAACACACAAGCAATGAAGTATAGTACATTTCATAGAAACTTACCTTTCAAAATGAGAAAATAGGAGAATAGCTTCTCCAATAGCTTTTAGTTTACAATCTTTTCTTTTCCTTTGCTAGAGCCCTCTCTAGAAACCACTTTCTCTTTACCAACTATACAAAACATCATAAATACACGTATTCAAAACATGATATCAACATTTAATGATCATTTTAATGGCTTAACAACAAAATAATATCATATATATAAAAAAATTAGATGACAAGATGCTAAAATGACAAGAGCTCTTACCTTGCTCACATTTTCTCACACTAGATTAATATTCTCACGCTAGAGCTCAAACCTTAGGTGACTGGATGATGGAATTGATGATGATGATGATTATTAGTGGATCGGATATGGTTTCCATGAGTAGATTTTACAAGAGAAAGAAGAAAATTATTGAAGGTTTGAAGAAAAAATGAGTAGAAAATGGTAAGGAATGAAGATGGAGAGATTTTTCCCACTCTTCTTGTTATAGTATGCCCAAAGATCAATCATGAGATGGTTGTAATAACATACTTTATTTATCATGTTTATTAATATAAGACGTTACCATTATTATTTCAGTTTCTTTTCTGTGTGTATAAATAAACTGTTTTATAATAATGTCCTAAGAATAATATGATTATTCTTAAAAGATCCTTAGTCAAGTATTATTGTTGGATAGGACAATGATAATGCATTAAGACTAACATGCAGTTGATTGATGATAAAGAGTTGTCATTGATATGGAATGTCAGAATCGATGCATGAATATGTGTGTTAGAGAACAACATATTGGACTGACCCATTATGAGTATGTTTCTTGGATTATTATGTAATTGTCACGACATTACTCGTTGTGATTAATATGTATATGATCCTCAGACTTGAGATCATCATAATCCCAACATCGTGAGTAGTATATCTTGATACAGTCAAACATACACCGTAACTGGTTGTTCTATAAAGGCTGATGTTGGATATACCACAATCGATGTAGAGGGATATGGTTGGTCGATATAGAATAAGTCACTCCTACATAATGGGATAGTATCTTAGGCCACTTGATTAAGTGAGAATAGAAATGCATGGCCATGCTCAAATAAGTTGATTTGAGATGTCATACTTATTTGTATATCGTAGTCTGCTTAAGATATCAAGAAACATGGACTGGACTATGCAAGTGTGACTATTCCATGCCTTGTGTCCAATCCAGAGATAAAAGACTTAAGGATTATTGCATAAAAGGTTAATCATAAAAAGGTTATGTCGAATCATGATCTCTTGTGACTTAGGTAGCAATGATGCATTGCTAGATGCCACTCATTGTTTGTAACATTGGAATCGTTCTAGTATTATCGCTAACGTTACAGAACCTGTGGTCACACCCTATAGTTGAAATGAACGGAATAAGACATAGTTGGTATTGTTTTTGGGGGTCGCTTGAATTAAATTAATTATAGAATTAATTTAATTCGATAATCAAATTTCCAACACATTATGTACAAGGTTGTTGTACGATAATGAGGACATGAATTTGGTTAGCATATGAATTCAAATAAAATATGGTTTATCAAATTATATTATAATTAATGTAATTATAATTTTCGATTTAAAATATTATTATATTTATTTAATTCCTAAAAAAACCCTAAAAATAAAAGATTTATAAGGATCCCGTTTTTCCTTGGCTTGGGTCTAGTAGCCGTCAAAGAAAATCACTTTCAAAACTGTTCTGGGGATTTCTTCCGTTCGTAGTCAACTGGGTGGATTACGTAGAGGCCGAGATCACGATAGATTGTGGCTTGGTTCGACAGTAGATCAGACTACTCATTGTTGAGGCGTTACTGTCAACTCTAAATAAACATTAGGTAATTTCGCAACCTTTTCACCCCGATTCGTTCCTCACACATGGATTCCTGGTTGGGATCGTCGAATTTTTATTTTTCCGCTGCGCCATAGGGGTGCTGGCGATCCAACACTTCTATGGTGGCCAACTAGTTATAGAGAAATATGGGGGGTTATTCCATCCATTTTATCATTTTAAAATACATCATACGGTCAAAAACTTATAGTTTGTGGCCAAAATTAATTTTTATGAACATGAATGGAGTCTAAAAGTCAAATCATCATCCAATCATCACTCTCACATATAACCTAATATTTAATCATAATTTTGTCCTAATTGACTAAAATAATCTTGATGTAAAAATTACCATTTTGCCCTTTAGCTCATATTTTTATTCAATTGAGCCCAAAATTCATAAAATGACTTAAAACACTTACTCCAAAATTTTCAATAATTAAAATATAAATAAGTCAATAAAAACCATAATTTTATATCAAAATGTTGGCTAAATTTTAAGGAAAAGCATTGTATGGTAAATAAAGAATTTTGGGGTCGTTACACTCAATCGAAAGTCTAACGACTCAACTTTTACCAGTGTCAAAAAATGCAGTTTCAAAACCTCATTTCCATATAATGAGTCTATATGGAAGAAATATAAAGATTAACGAAGTTAATATGAAAAGATATTGAAGATCAGTTGAGCAATTTAACCAAGAAAATTGTTAATTAAAGCTTAGGGACTAAATCATAAAAGTCCAATTGCTAATGTTAGTGCATACAGACTCAATTGTAGAATTAGCAAAATTTGAGGAATCAAGTGGATAATTAAGCATAGCTCTTAGGTGCAATTAGCCCAACATTTAAATTAAGGTAGTAGGAAGCTTTAACCAACTTCATTAATATCCACTAACTTTTCTCATAAGTGATTATAGCCATTAGATGAGATAATTTAAATAATTTTTATTTGATTATTAAAGGAAAAACATAAAGGAAATATGAAAGAGAGTTGGTTCATTCATATTTTCCCAATGACAGAAAAAGAAAGGAAAGAAAAATTCTCAAGTCTTCTTCTCCATTGTTGTCGGTTTCAATTCAAAAGGTTAGTATTCTTTTCTTTAAAATTATTTTTAGATTAATGCTTAAAATGATAGATATGAGTGAACTCGTTCAAGTGAATGCAGGATTTGATAAGAAAACGCTTAGAAAGTCTAAAGAGATAAAGCTTTGGTTATGAATGTTTAGTAGTTTTAAACTTTGTTCATGATAGGAATGAGTTTTGAGTAAAGAAAGTAAACTAAAAATGAAGTTAAAACAAAATTATGTTAAGGTTGTTTTAATGGCCATTATTGAGCTTAAGGGAGCTTAGTGAGAGAATGAAAAGAACGTTGAGCAATGAACATGTTTTTGGATAGCTTGAAGTCCTTAGATTATATTTTTAAAGTCGGAATTAGATGGGAGAATTTTGAGTTATGTGAAAATTAGACATTAGGATTTTAGATAGTCAAGTTAAACTAATATGTGTCATGTTTGATTTTAATGATGTTTTCGTATAAATTTGTTACTAACTTTGTTTTAATATTTGAAATATCAAGTAACTAAAGACGTAGCTGAGACCTCAAAAAATAAAGGAAAGGAAAAGGCGATTTATGAGTAACGATTATAGTTTGTGCTAACGTAATTTGCTTTTCTTACATGATCTTAATAAGTAGTTAAACTAAGGAATTAGTAGTGATGATTGTTGGTATAAAATGTATGACTATGCTTAATGACCTTGGAAATGGTTGGTGTTATGTTAAGCATGAATATATTTGTGATTATAATACCATGATGAAAACTATAATGAAATTTGTTTTGATGATAAATTATATTGAGAATGTTCTATTATACGATGTCAGATAGAGTTTTGGATATAGTTGGCATGTCATAAGATTCGTTTGTGTCAAATAAAGCTTTAGTGCTTGTGCGCATTTTATTAAAATCTCATATAATACTCTAAGAGTAGGAGTGATCTCATATAATACCCTAAGGGTCGAGAATATATTACTCTTATTTAATATTGTTATACCAAGCTTTATTTGATAATTTTTATATAAAAATTAAAATGTTTGTGAATAAAAGCTAAAGTTGAACCAAAATTGGCAAAATTGTATTTCAAATGTTTCTAAGAGATATAATTTTGAACTTACTAATTTGAACTCTTAGAAAACTTTTTGAATCAACTTTTAATCAAGTTAAAATGGTTTCAATCGAGTTAAAACTATTTTAAAACAATTCAATATTGCTCGACTTTTTGGCCTGCATCAATAGTTTCTAAAATATCAATACCTCTCCAAAAATTGATACTAAATTGACATTCTAGTTCTCAAAGATTTTAGCCAAGTATCGATCCATTATCGATACTTTTCATGTGGTATCAATAAAAGTTTACCGCTGTTGATATTTCTAGCTCCAACTATCACTGAATTTTGCATTAAATGCTAAAAATATTGATACATTTTTTAGCAAGTATCGATACTCATGGTTGCAAGTGAATTAAATGCATTGGTTATTTCATCCCCAACAACTCTATTAATTTCTCTAACAACTACAACGGTTGAAAATCAATTGGAGGGTATAAATATCATCTTTCAAAGGCCCTACAACAACAAGAAAGATTATCAAGCTTAAAGATAAATCAAAACATCCTTGTGCTTTCAATTCTCAACAGTTTTCTTTATACACACTTGTGAGCTTACGTTGTATTCATTCAAATCAAGTGTTTCTCTTTGTATTTGTGCTTAATTTACAAACACTCTGATCTTGTAAGGATTACTTCTTAGTTTGTTATTTGTATTCACTCTTTGAGAGGGTTTTGTCTAAAGGTTTGGGTAGAAACCTTAAGAGATTTTGTAAGGTTCAACCTTATCCTCAAAGGTTGTCAAATTAGAGAATTTGGAAAAATCCCTAGTTGTGGAAAACTAAGGTAGTGGAATAGGCCATTCTGGCCAAACTATTATATACCATAATGTTCATCGTCTCTATTTATTCTCTTAGCTACCAAAAATTTTTAAAAGGCTAACTCACCCCTTATTGGCAATTTCGAGTTGATTAATCGAGCTAACAAATACCTTGAGGGTCAAGAGAATATATTTGGTGTGTTGGTGGATAAATCTGTGTATCCATTCTTAAGTCTTTATTCGGTTAATAAGGACTAAGATATGACAATGAAATGTGGCAAAACAAAATAGTTCAATGATATAATGATTTGTGATATGAATTTTTTAATGACATTGAAATATGATGTGTGTATATGTGTGTATAAAAGCTAATTGACAATGTTTGAATACCTTGAAGATGAATTCATAGATGTTATTCAATTATGTGTTCATATGATGAACTTTGGGAAAAGTGATATGTGAAAGATCATGGATAGTGCAAGTTCAAATACATTAAGGGTGACATGATATAATGATATGTTACCATGTGTTTATGGTTGGATATTATGAAACTTGATTTTATGATATATTATAATGTTATGTTGGTATGCTTTAGTTGTTAATACTTTTATGTTTTGAAATCAAATTATATTAACATTACTGAGCTTTCAATGCTCAATGTGTTAATATGTTTGTTTCGTGTGTAGGTGTTGAGTAGACTTTTTGAATTTCTCATGATGTTCCACGGCATCCAATGGCTCATGTCTCAGTTCAACCATATGATTGTAAAGTCTAGTTTCAAAATTCTTAGTAAATGACATGTACCTATGTTTATGGAACTATATGAGTCTTATAAGATGCTTTTAATTGCTGGAATGGTATTTTCATATGGCATAAATGAAGGTTATGCTTTGTGTATGTAAATGTCTATATGATGAGCATGTTTGAGATAAAAGATGGTTCAATTTAAGTAGGTTTCATGAAGGAATTTTCCTTGTAATTGGTTGTTCTTTAGCATGTTTTATGTTCATTTTGTTTAAAGGTATTCTGGTTGGTGTATTTTATGTTTTAAACTTAATTTTTGAGTCCTTTAAGTTCATATTTTAGCATTAAGCTCCTAGGTATCAGAACAAGTGGGTTTTAAGGCAATTTTTGGCTCCAGGGATAGAGGTGTTGATACTAGTCCCTTGTTTTGAGTATTCTTGACATTTCCAGACTCGTTTTTGGTTTTGAACACTTTCAAACCCTAATAACTTGATTTTAAATGGTTTCAACATTATTTTAAAGTTCTATAATTGAATTTATTAATTTTTATGTTTTTATAAAAATATTTTAAAATTAATTACTAAACTTGATGAAATGGATGATCATCGTCTAAGTTGCTTCGATAATAAATGTGACATCTTACATTCAAATTTATCATTAGTGTTGAGTTTGGGGTAGAACACATAATTTTGTACCTCAACTTTTATAATCTAAATATTTTATTTTAATTAAAAGGTTTAAGTATACATGTCCAAATACATAGTGTTTGTTTCTTCTTTTTAGATTAAATAATAATGGTCAATTTTCAAATTTAGTCCCTATGCTATGTTCAAATTTGAAATTTTATCTTTATACTTATTTTTTTACATAATTTGATATTCAACTTTTCTAGCTAGTCTAAATACTTTATTTTGATTAAAATATATTGATGTGAATTTTAAGAATTGACAACACTATAAAACTTCTTTATTAAATTTAAGCCTATTACAATATCAACTTTTTTTTATATGGTTGTCAATTGAGTAATATTTTTTTAGTTTTTAATATGTTACACCAACGAGTTTAACAAAAAACTTGTAGCGGTGTTAACAAATGGACTAAAATTTTAAATCCAAAAATTAAAATACTAAATTTCTAGAAAATGAAACTATTGAGATTAAATTTAAAATGTAATCAAAACATATTTTTACCTTTAAATATTCGGTCTATAATTTGGTAAAAAGAATCAATCCATCCAACATGAAGGTTACTGAAACCATACTAGTTTTTTAAGCGAATGCAAATTAGATTTCAAATAGGGGCATTTTTGGAAAAGAATCGAGTTTGGGTGGCAGAAAACTGAAGAACTTGTAACTGTTTGCAACAGAATTTGGATTTTTTTTGGAGGAAAAGATCACTCGAATTTTCAGTTCCTCTTAAGTTTCTCTGAAATTATAGATGTTATTAAAAATATATATAAAATACTAAGCTTAATAATCAAAGTCGAAATTGAATCCCATGGCTTCTTGTCGGCGTATGCTTCTAAAGGTCATAATTCTCGGTAACAGTGGGTAAATCTTATTATCATCTCACTTTAAGTCTTAGATTTATTGTTTACATTAGAATTTAACTTTTTATTAAATTTTCATTGATTTCCATTTTGATTTTGATTTTTGTTGACAAGCCTTTTCTTTTGATTTTTAAATTTCTAGGGTTGGAAAGACATCTCTCATGAATCAGTAATCTTTAAAACTTTTTCTTAGGTTTTTGAAATTTAAAATTGTTCGTTCTAGTGTTCTAGTTATTATTATTTTTTATTTGAATTAGGTATGTTAATCGTAAGTTTAGTAATCAGTACAAAGCGACGATCGGAGCCGATTTTTTGACAAAAGAGGTTCAATATGAAGATAGACTGTTTACATTGCAGGTAAAATGTTGTTCTTTTCGAAATAGAAACAACTTATTTTCTTGTTTTTACAAATAAATAAGCTATAAATATGTTTGAGTGACATTCACGATAGACACTCACTTCTAAGTTCATATAACACCGGTAGTAACCAAGCCAACCTTTATCTCTTCTTTGTGAAGATTTTTATTTTGATTGGAAGTATTGAGAATAAGCCTTCTTTACATTTGTTGGCATTGATTCTCTATTTGTGTGTGTAGATATGGGATACTGCTGGGCAGGAAAGATTTCAAAGTTTAGGTGTGGCCTTCTATCGAGGTGCCGATTGCTGTGTACTCGTGTATGACGTAAATGTAATGAAGTCCTTTGATAATCTTAATAATTGGCGTGAAGAGTTTCTGATTCAGGTAACTTTCTACTACATGACGTGTAGAATATTTTAATTGGAAGAATGAAGTAATAATGTTGAGAATGTTAAATGTTCAGGCCAGTCCATCTGACCCCGAAAATTTTCCGTTTGTTGTGCTGGGAAATAAGGTTGATGTTGATGGTGGCAATAGTCGAGTGGTAAGCTGTCATGCGCCCTCCCCATATGCATTTCTCCTCTCGGCTTGCACCTAAACCTTTCATAGTGTCAAATAGGAGTGTGTGACTTAGTTTTCTGACAGTTTAAGAATGTGATTATTTCTTTCTGGTTTAGGTTTCTGAAAAGAAAGTAAAAGCATGGTGTGCTTCAAAGGGAAACATACCGTATTTTGAGACCTCTGCAAAAGAAGGATTCAATGTTGATGCAGCATTTGAGTGCATAACTAAAAATGCTTTGAAAAATGAACCTGAAGAAGAAATGTAAGTATCATATGGGTCTGAATATTTTAGGCTTTGTTTTATTGGTGTTTTTTTTCTTTTTCTTTTTCTTTTGTAAATAGAAAAATAGTGAATAGAAGGGAGTTCTGTTCTTGTACTTATGTTCTTTGTCTTACTAAGAGATGTTTGATTTTCGGAAGCAAATTTTGCAGAAATCAATGATGTTCCACAAAGAAACATGTATGCTTAATAAAATGTTAATGCTGATGAGTCAGTTTTCGGAGAAATAAAATAAAATATTAAAGTAGAAGAAGATGACAAATAGAGTAGACTTGCAAAAAATATGTGAACTGATTTTTCTATGATGTATCAATTTGTACTTCAATTACCGTTGAATGCTTTTTAGATGAAGACATTGCTCAGCAAATTATGTGGTAGATTCATCTTGCATTGTGACTTATCCACGCCATTAATTGAGTAGCTTAATTCCAGTTTTGAACTACTTTGTTGTCTAGATTCGTCCTCAGAGAGCTCTGATTTATGTGCATGAGATTCATTTGCTTCCCTGTACTCATGGATCATGGGTTGTTGTTAAAGTTGAATAACAAATTGAACCCTTTATAGTTCCGCGTGTAATATGCTGAAATAGGATATTTCAGTGACCAGTTTGATAAAACAGAGAAAAATGTGATGTTCATTTATATGTGCGATTAGTTTATAGAAAAACATTATGAATATAATATTAAGATGGGTAACCACTTTTTTTGTTGGATTTCTAATTGGTTGTGTTCCAATTGTTGTTTTGATCACGGCCAAAGATACATTCCTGAAACCATTGATGTTGCGGGTGGTGGACGGTCACGGAGATCAACAGGGTGTGAGTGTTAAGAGTCGTGGACGGGTCTCTTTTTTATTCGACTGCAAAAACAGCTGGAGTGGATATCTTCATTACCAGGTTAGTGGTGCAGTTTCTCATTACTAGCTTGTGTCCGGAGTGAAGGTCAAATGTCTACTTGCTGTTCGCTTGGTTATAGAAAGTTGCATTCATCCGGACGACTTTTTATTTCTATTTAAAGACAACAATTGATTGTTCATTACTAGTAGAAAGTAATTTTACCGCTGTTCCTACTTCCTCTGTCTTCATCGCTGATGTTCTATTGTGCTGTAATAAAATATAGTCTTTGTTGCATTCCTTATTATCTTTGTTCTCAGGTACCAAGTAATTGTATAGCCAAGTGGAGTTCAAGCTGCCCTGAAGCTTGGGTTGAGTCGATTGCGATAAAAAACCAAACTATTTGAGTGACCTCACTCAATTAGATTAAGATAGTTTTACCTAGGAAAATATTATTGGCTTTCTATCTCACTTCAAATTTAATTATCTATACTATTATTTAAATATATGACTGAGTTGAAATCACAAATTAATTTGTACTAAAAAAAACAATAACTCAATACCAACTCTTCTTTCCCTGTGTAAGTACAAGCTTAATTAGAAGATTATTGATAAATATCTTGAGACTGAGCACATCTATTATTCATTTGGAGATTATCCTCATAAAATCTATCAAAAAGAATTCTTGAATTTCTTTTTATCCAAATGGCTTGCCACCACATATTCTAACTTTGAAAAAAGATATGTTTTTTTGTCATGCTTTTGAGGAATATAGATCTAAAAGTTGTGATTTGTTTAGATAATGTGATAAATGTTTGACTCGACAATTGGGGGAGTTCAAGTTTTTTACATCATATCTCAGTAATGTTAATCTTCCATTTCGAATCAGTAGAAGGCAATTTCTCATGCGTTTGAGTTTTGCTCTTACAATAAATAAATTTTAAGAACAAACAATCCCAAATGTTGAAATTATGTTTTTAGTCATGTACAATTATATGTAGCATTGCTAAAAGGGATGTTGTGGAGATTTCAAAGTCTACAATAAAGAAATCTTTGGTTAAGAAGGGCATACAAAACGAAGAAAATATTTTCTTCTCAAAAAATATCGTGTACATAAATACAAATTAAGACTTGCATTATGGAGAGTAACTTGAAATTATTCACGATTCACTTTGAAAACCAAAAGTGATAACAAGAAAGATGAATATACATATTAATTGGACTTTTTGAATGTTTGGTGGGAGAGATTGGAATGCTGAATATATGATATTATGATAATCTAAATAAACAGAACTAAATCCGATATTATTATTACTAGCTTAAACTGCAAGTTAGCCTTCAATCCACACGTCTTTTAAGTTGTTGCTAGGTTCAAAAGCAAATTTGGATATTTTGTTGGTAAGCAATGCAATGCAATCCACTTTGTTTCTCTTTTAAATTCCAATCCAGGCTGTGAGTGGGTTCTCACAAACATTTCCCGAACTTCTATGGTCGCTAAGTGCTCCTCCGATTCTGTCTTGTTTCGCCATTTTGTTCTGACGGAGGCTCTCCGTCGGCTTCCGTGACAGAAAAGGGAGGTGATGATCGTCGGCACACTATTGGATTCTAGTCAAGCCTGATGTTCATTTTATTTTAGCAGCCGACTTCAGCTTCGGACTTATTTTGCTTGAGTTTAGCCCCTCAATTTGACATTTCTTCTTAGTTTCCTTTTACTACAGTAATTCCACTCTATAATAGTTATTCCCTTTTAACAACATTTCGTTATAACAATCAAGTTTTTAATAAAATCAACTTTTATATTTTATTTTAATCAACTGTAATAATTTTTTACTTATAATAACAACATATATAGTTATGAATTACATTCACGATTAAATTAGTTCTCTATAATAATATATTATTTAAAATTTTAAGTAAACTTATAGTTGTTTCATATAAACATACCTATTAAATATAATTTATTAAAAATAATTTTAATTAAAATATTATTTTATTAAAATGTTTAATTTTCAGATGAAAAATTCTATTAATAATATTTTATTAAATGAAAATAATCTTCAATGAGTGGAATTAAAATATCAATTTAAGAAAAGAGATTGTATGAAACTATTATTTCCTTTATCTCTTTTTAATGGGAGAATGATAAATAAGATTTTTCCTCTTGCTTTTCAGCTTTTTCTTCCCAAAAAATTCAAATCCAACTAAAACTACTAAAATTCAAATCTAATTTGTCATTCTCTCATTGGAAAATGATAAGGATGACGTGGAATCATAGTTTCATACAATTCTTTCTCATCAATTCAATAAACTATTATGTTTCCTAATTAAATATTCTATCATGAATTTGAAACATTATAAATTTATAAATTGATTACTTTAATTTAACAACTCGTGGTAAAATAAAATATGCATAATAGCAATAATGCATACATCTATTATAATCTTTCAATTTTATTGATTTGATTCTCACATTCTTTTCTTTTCTTTTCTTTAACATAATTCTCATTTCCTTTATTTGATGTAAATTCACAATACAAATTTTATAGTAGGTTTGCAACAATTATCTCTCTATAACAACATATTGTTATAGATGTGTAATATCTACCTCTTTATAACAGTAAAATTTTGACAAACAAATAAAACTATTATAGAGAGAGTTCATTATATATAAGTCAAATTATTATTTTGTTGTCAATTGGTTAAATTTTAGATTTATTCTTTACATTTTAATTTAATATAATATAAAAAATTTATTTTTGAAATGCCATCAGATAGCTAACTTAATCAATATAGAATTCTAAAGTGGAGTATTTTTTTTAAAAGTATCATCTATTTTTACACATCTTGCTAACATAAATTTTTTTATATTCAAATGATATTATAAATTTATTCAAATTATATTATAAAAGTAAAAAATTAAATTATACCAAAGTTTAAATATATACATTTAAATTTAAATTTGAGTATAAAAAAAAACAAAAAAAAAATAAAACCGTAGTTTTACCATCAAGTGAGCCCATGTTATAATGGTAAGTGAAATCAAGCCTTGATTGACACTATGTTTGGAGAATCCCCCTCCCCTCCCCTCCCCTTATTAAAAAAAAAAAAGACCTTAATTTCACTTAAATATTTTAAAATTTTCATACTCGTTAATATTTTTATTTTTAGATTATAAACCTAGAAACCTATAAATACATATGGTTTAATAATGACTATGTAATTTAATTTAATTTATTTTATTTTTGAGTAAGGTTAATTAAATTAAAACTTTCATATCCCTAGATTAAAAAGTAATTGCCAATAATTAATTAATTTTATAATCTCTAAAACTTAATTGATTTTGTTTGCATCATGAAAAGAAAACTATGAATACCTTGAAGATGGAATTGTAAAAATCTTTTGATATTATGCAGACTAAAACTTTAATATTGAATAAATAATTATTTTAAGATATTTAAAATAATATGATTTTTATAAGTCTAAAAATTATGTGATGTAATATTGAAGTTGGCTATTGAGCTTGACAAATAAGAAAATCACGATAAATTGATTTCTCTCTTAATTTACACAAACCCTAAGCGATGGAAACTATAATTTTTATGTGTTGTGTGTAACCCCTGATAAGTAGAGCAGGGATTAAATTATAATGATCAACATTTAATCCAATACGTCCATCAAGTAACTGAATGGACGGATAGAATTTAATTTCTATTAAAGTAAAATTCTTATTCCCTTTAAATTGGGCCACATGATTTTTAACTTAATTGGGTCCATATAATGGGCTAAAAATCTTATATTCTTCTACTTAGCCAATCTGATAAAAATAAACTTTAATAGAACAATCATCAAATTCTCATAGCAGAATAACACTAATCATTATTACCATATTATAGTGAATTGCAAATGTGAGTTATGATAGCTGTAAATTGTTTAAGGGCCCCTTCAGATGGCGTTTACCTCCAGTGCGATGCATTTAACTTTCTTTCTGTCTCACTCTATAGTATCTAATCTCACTGCTACCACTGTTTTTACACTAACCGTAGGTAAATGCATCGCCTATCCAAAGGGGCCCTAAGTTACATACCTCTTTTCATATACTATAACATTACAACTAATTAATAGGTTTTTAATTATCTAAGTATTTTCATATTTTAATTTATTTCAAAATTTTGTGCAGATAATCATAATAATTAAACAAGAAATATGTCAATTTTTTTTTTATTCTAGAAACACAATAATTGAGCTTAAAGTGTCACAATATCATAAAATTTTAGTCATCAAGACAACCAAGACCAATTCTATGTACATGTTCTTTAATTGTCTTTGGTTGTAATGTAACAACCTGAAATTCAGTGGTGTTGAAAAATGCTGTTTCAATCACTGGGTCCAAGCTACAGGATGTCACATTCGTTCCATAAGAAACTACAATCAACTATAACAAATTTTTTGTTGATTCAATACATTATAACCACTAACATGGTCATTAAATCATTATGTTATAATATATTACCCTATCTGGGGTTTATACGAGCTGACGAAAGCTCTTTTCAATAACTCAAGACTAATGAAGGACTAAACAACAAGGTATTAACACTTTTTAGGTCGATGTCGCAACTCCATGGTATGGTGTCCTGAACTTGAAGATAATAGACTAGCTTCACACTTTTGAAGACTAAAATGTAAAGTTTCTAAAACTTTATCGAGTTAATGTCATGACATCAAACAAGGGACGTCACAACAATAATGCTTGGTGTCGCGACTCCATAGGCAAAATACAAGAATCCGATTTCGCATTGCTTTCAACCTAACATATAACAACATATGAATTATACCAAGATTCAACTTGACAATTCAACACAACCAATAATTTCAGTATACAACTTAAACTACATAGGGACCCTTTCCATGCATGATACATTACCATTTTTATTCATTCAATACTCAAATACACAAATTGACCATTTTCTACTCAGTAACCATTTGAAATATATACATGATGGGCGTCGAAACCACAAAATATAAATTCCTAAGACAAATATAACAATAAATTGAAATATAGAGCAGTAGGGTCGAATCCACAGGGGCTGGTTTTCTAATTTCGCCTTTTCTTGTGACCAGATTCGCTGTCGCGGTCACAGTCGTGCCCACGACTTGTATGTAGTAGTGCTGAAAAAAAAGAAATAAAAATGGGGGTTTAAATTGATTAAGATAATAAAATAAAGAAATATGAAGTGTAATAAAATAAAATAGAAACAAATTCAAAAATGCAAAAATAAATTTAAGAAAATAAAATAAATTGGTAAATAAAATATTTTTAAGCTTACTATTTGCCTCGGTGTACTCCAATTTTGAATCGATCCTTGAAACAGGTTTTCCCTTCCAAGCGATAAGCTGGTTATAGCAATCGAAGATCCCTCAAACTGCCAACTCTTCCTCTCGTAGTTGATCTCGGTATCACTTGCAAATCAACCCTTTTCGAATTTCCAACCACGTGGAACGTACCCGTAATTTAAGACTTCGACAACCTTGTGATTTGAAAAGCCCAACTCAAATTAACGGCCTCAACTGTGTGGGTCATTTAAATCTGATCACTATCTCCCTCGACGGAATCCATTCCAATTGAACACGCCAATTTGTTCGCGGGATTTTGAATATAGCACTGTCGACTCAACTTCCCAACTGTACACCAAAGATTTCTACCCAACGCGTGCTTTTTGGATTGAAATCGAATCAACTTTGAGAGATGAATTTGTACTATCCTAAATACCGAAGAGAGCGAATACCGAATTGCAAAGTATTTAGTGTGGGTTCATATCTTACGATTACTTTGTCGGCGTGATAATCGAGCTAAGGCTAAAAAGGATTTAGCTAATCCTGAAAAGAATCATAATAAATGGTTTGAATGGAATTATGGAAAGTGGGAAGGAAAAGGGCCTTGGAAGGTAATTAAACCTAACGTTGAAAGTAAAAGAAAAAAAAATTGAAAGAATAGAATAGGGGTGACGAAAGAAAAAAAATAAAGAATTTATTAAATCCTAAGGTAAAAGTGTGTTCAATTGGCTGTAGCCACTAGGTATTTATACATACCTTTAATGCTAAAATTTAACTAGATTTTTCCTAAATATTATCACTAAATAATTCAAAATTTAAAAATCAAATTTAAATTAGAATTTAAACTAGTTACAGAGTTGTAACAATATAAAAAATCCTTCAATCTTTATCCAACCACTTTTTTAAAAAAAATCTTCAACCCTTCAATCTTTATCCAATCATCTTTGAATCTTCAATCTTTCAATCAAGCCCTCCTCTTTGCTTTTTGTTCCAATTTGACCCCTTTTTGTAAGAGTTTGAATTCAGCACACCAACTTCATTCTTGATAAAAAATCCAAATTTGATAGCATTTTATCCAATAATTAGCCAAAAATAAATACATTAAAAATACAAATTTATCTTGCTATCAAATTTCCCCTACTTAGTTGATGCTTGTCCTCAAACATGATATCCACTAAAAATAATTTGTCAATCCTTTTGAAAATCAAAACTCCCTTTCCTAGTCAAGTATACATCAAACAATTAGGTGAATAAAAAATAAACAATTGCTAAACTCAATCAATAAGCATTTTATAAAATCTCAAACAGCATGTCAAATTCAACTATTTCACCAAAATTTAGGCTCAATCAAACATGCGAAATGGTTATGCCCAATATATGCTTTTATTTATATCTATATACATTTTTTTTGTTTTTATGTTTTTTAAATGTAGTCAAGTGTTTTGACGCGAAGTGAGATGACAACCAAGCACCTCCCCCCGGTTACTCAACTCGACACTTTCTCTTTATTTATTTTTAACGAATTCGAGATATAATCAAACATTTTTACGCAAAATGAGATGACAACCCAAGCACCTCATGCCGGTTACTCAATTTTATATGTCCCTAATCGATTTATTTCAAGGCGAGCTTCAATGCGATGAAGTTGTTCGTCTACAGCTAAAGGTGGTTGCTCCTGGAAAATAATACGATCAAACGAATTAAAATAATATCTTATTTAATTCTCAAACTAAACTAGAATTCAAAATTAAATAAAATAAATGTAGGTTGCCTCCCACAAAATGCTTTTGTTTAACGTCGTTGGCTCGATGACCTGAGTGTTACTCGTTTGGTTTTTCAAGAATTATCTCTTCCATTATGTGTACTTTGAATTCCTCCATTATTGGTGGATTAAGGCATCTTTGAGCTTCTCTGTTCGGGTTTGTTTTTTCCTTTATCTGAATCCTTAAATGTTCTAGTAACGGTTTGAGTTCCAGTTCCGAAGCCTGCAAAATAGAAGGCAAGAGTTTAGTTTCAGAAGGAGAAAGTTTAAAATATTTACCTTGACTTCTAGGAAATTGTGGAGTCTCCAATAGAATAATGGTTTCACTAATCGGTTCTTTGAACGTCATTAACTCCTCCAATTTATCCATCATATCGAGGTCTAAACTCTTGTAAAGTATAGTTTGTAACCCGTCCTCTTTATGATACTCAAAGTGAAATTTCGTTAGTGGTTCAATAATATCGACACTAGAAATATTCGACATTGTACTGGGTTGACCCATCGCCTCATAAACATTAAATTTTACTACATCACTGTCAAATTCCATAATGAAGGTTCCACTTCAAACATCAATCTTTGTACGTGTGATACTTAGGAACGGTCTCCCGAGTAGAATATCAGAAGCATTTCTTGAATGGTCGTCCTCCATATCGATGATGTAAAAATCTATAGGGAAAATTAGTTCATTTACCTTTACGAGGAAATCTTCCAGCACTCCTTCTAGATATACGCATGACCTATCTACCAATTGAATAATCACCCATGTTTCTTTCAAAGGACTTGTGTTTAGCAATTTAAAAATAGATAAAGGCATTATATTAATAGATGCTCCCAAATCACACATGGCTTTCTTTATGCCAATATTACCTATTTTGCAGGATATAAAAAACATACCTTGGTCCTTACACTTAGGCAGGATTTTCCTTTGTAGCACTGTAGAAACATTTTCTCCCACATTTACCCATTTGTTTCCTTGGAGCTTCTTTTTGCCCGTACACATTTCTTTCAAAAATTTTGCATAGCGTGGAACCTGTTTAATTGCATCAAGTAAATGAATATTAATTTCAACCTTTCAGAATGTCTCAAGGAATTCTTTTTCCTCTTATTCCTTTTTAACTTGGGTGAGCCTTCTAGGGTATGGGGAGGTGCAACAAATGGTTTATGAGGCGCCAACTGAGTGGGAGCTGTTGGTTTGGCTTACTGTTCAATGTCGTGGTCATGGCTCATGCCTGACACTAGTTTTGACTCTTTTCCATCCTTTGCAGTCACAGCACTTGCATTTGGACATGGGTTCGGCTCGGTTTGAGATGTTAATTTTCCTTGTTTCTCCAAACGACTAACCGTAAGAGCTAACTTACTTATTTGTTGATCCATTTCTTGAAGATGCGCTTGAGTCTTTTGTTGGAAATTTTCAGTGCTAATGGATAACCTTTCTACTATGGTTTCGAGAGATGACTTTGGAGGTTGATACTGTTGAGGTGGAGGTGGTCTTGGTTGATAAGGTTGATTATATCGAGGGTTCGATCCTTAGCTTAGATTTGGGTAGTCCTTCCACCCTAAATTGTACGTGTTCGAATATAGATCATAACACCTTTGAGGAGGCCGTGGGAAGTTCTTAACAACATCTACTTGTGCAGTTGTGTCTTCAAGTAAAATCGGGTACGAGTCGGTAAGATGATCAGGCTTAGCACAAATCCCGTACAATCGAGCTAGGTTCATCTGTCCTGCAAGCATATTTTTAACCACATTAGTGAGTTCATCAATCTTATTTACTATAGAAGGAGTACTTAGCTCATGAACCCTTCTCGTAGGTTCTATAGGTGGTCGATTCTATTGAAAATTTGTAGCCATAGTCGAAATTAATCCCTAGCTCTTTAGGGAGCCATGTTCACAAAAGCCCCTCCACTAGCAGCATTAATCATCTTCATTTCCATTGGGAGTAACCCCTCGTAGAAATACTGTAAGAACGACTGTTCAAATAGGCCATGTTGTGGGCAACTTGAGCACAACTTCTTGTATTGCTCCCAATATTCATAGAGTGACTTTGTTTCCTTTTGTTGTATTTCGACTATACTCCTTAATTCAGCTGCTTGAGCCGCTGGGAAAAACCTTTCAAGAAATAATCGAGACATATCAGTCCAAGTATTAACAAACCCTGAAGGTAAATAAAACAACCATTCTCTAGAAGAGTCAGCTAATGAAAAAGGAAAAGCTCGTAGTTTTATTTGATCCTCAGTTACTCCTTCTGGTTTCATGCTTAGACAAACCATGTGGAACTCTTTCAGATGAGTATGACGATTCTCGTTTTTAAAATCGCAGAAAGTAGGCAATAAATGTATTAATCCTGACTTCAACTCGAACGGTGTTTTGTCCACTGGATAAGTTATGCATAGCGGTTGTTGTTCGTCCGGAGCAACTGCAAGTTGACATATAGTTTGATATGCCATGTCGTCTGGATCTTTGGATGAGTAAATATATTTTGTGTAAGATCCTTCTTCAAAGTTATTTTGTGGTTGTTTATTGTGCCGAATAACTTCTATTTGAAGTGTTTGAGCCAACTTTTCTATTTCTGGTTCAATGCTAGAGTCCTCAATTCTAACCTGGTCATAAAGAAAAACAAACAAAAATTACAATTTTTTACCAATCCCCGGCAACGGCGACAAAATTTGATGGGCGTCGAAACCATCAAATATAAATTCCTACAGCAAATATAACAGTAAATTGAAATATAGAGCAGTAGGGCCGAATCCACAGGGACTGGTTATCTAATTTCGCCTTTTCTTGTGACCAGATTCGCTGTCACGGTCATAGTCGTGCCCACGACTTGTGCGTAGTAGTGCTAAAAAAAAGAAATAAAAATAGGGGGTTTAAATTGATTAAGATAATAAAATAAGGAAATGTGAAGTGTAATAAAATAAAATAAAATAAAATAAAAACAAATTCAAAAATGCAAAAATAAATTTAAGAAAATAAAATAAATTGGTAAACAAAATATTTTTAAACTTAGCCTTAGCCTTGGTGTACTCCGATCTTGAATCAATCCTTGAAACAGATTTTCCTTTCCAAGCGATAAGCTGGTTATAGCAATCAAGGATCCCTCAAACCGCCAATTCTTCCTCTCGTAATCAATCCTGGTGTCACCTGCAAATCGATCCTTGTCGAATTTCCAACCACGTAGCATGTACCCGTAATTTAAGACTTCGACAGCCTTGTGATCTAAAAAGCTCAACTCGAATTAACGGCCTCAACCGTGTGGGTCGTTTAAATTCGATTAGTATCTCCCTTGACAGAATCCAACTAGCTTTTTCCAATTGAACATTCTAATTTGTTTGCGGGATTTTGAATACAGAATCGCCGACTCAACTTCCCAACTATACGCCAAATGATTCCAACCCAACGCGCGCTTTTTGAATTGAAATCGAATCAACTTTGAGGGAAGAATTTGTACTATCCCATATATTTGAGAGATAGCGAATACCGAATTGCAAAGTATTTAGTATGGGTTCATATCTCATGATTACTTTGTCGGAGTGGTAGCCGGGTTAAGGCTAAAAGGATTTAGTTAATCATGAAAAGAATCATAATAAATGGTTTAAATGGAATTTGTACTATCCCATATATTTGAGAGATAGCGAATACCGAATTGCAAAGTATTTAGTGTGGGTTCATATCTCATGATTACTTTGTCGGAGTGATAACCGGGTTAAGGCTAAAAAGGATTTAGTTAATCATGAAAAGAATCATAATAAATGGTTTAAATGGAATTATGGAAAGTGGGGAGGAAAAGCGCTTTGGAAGGTAATTAAACCTAAAGTTGAAAGTAAAAGAAAAAAAATTGAAAAAACATAATAGGGGTGACGCGGGAAGGGGAAAGAAAAAAAGAATAAAGAATTTATTAAAGTCTAAAGGCAAAAGTGTGTTCAATTGGTTGTAGCCACTAGGTATTTATACACACCTTTAGTGCTAAAATTTAGCTAGATTTTTCCTAAATATTATCACTAATAATTCTAAATATTATTACTAAATAATTCAAAATTTAAAAATCGAATTTAAACTAGTTACAGAGTTGTAACAATATAAAAAATCCTTAAATCTTTATCCAATCATCTTTGAATCTTCATTCTTTCAATCAAGCCCTCCTATTTGGTTTTTTGTTCCAGTTTGTCCCCTTTTTGTAAGAGTTTGAATTCAGCACGCCAACTTCATTTCTTATAAGAAAAATCCAAATTTAATAGCATTTAATTCGATAATTAGCCAAAAATTAATACATTAAAAATATGAATCTATCTTGCTATCAATACATATGTATATAAGTCATAAGTATTGCAACCTATCATGCGCTTCAACTATGTGCCAAACTCAATTATACGAACCAACCATTTGACCATTTCCAATTTACCATTTCTGATTTCAAATGTTGACATGTTCACACATTATGCAAAAACTGACTCAACTTAGGTACATGTCATATATTACACAAAAAAGGGCTATACAAACACTACAGAGTTGAGGACCAAGGACTGGATGCTGAAATCACTTCTCGAAACTTCAAGTTCCACCTATACATGAGCACAGAATAAACAAAGATACGTTAAGCGATAAAGCTCAGTGGTACTTTCATTATTTAAGATAATATAACTTTAGCATTAGTAAATCATAAGGAATTCATGCTTAATGTCTAACCCATTTACATCCTATCATGCCAAGTAATTCCATTATCATGTATGTGTGCATACATATAAAAAAATGGCAATACAAAACCATTCAACATTTGCAATAGAATTGACCAATTCATGTTATTTGTCAAGTGCCAAAATTTATGTCATTTAAACATTCAATACTAGTTATGAATCAAACATATATACCTTTGACATTAAGCCATCCAATTCCATGTTCAATCAACATCATTTAACCATTTAACTTACCATTTCAATTGAAATCATACATGATAATACCTTACCATAATTTGGTTTATATCATTTTCAGATTTCTAGATTTGATTTCAATGTTTCGCCTAGTAGAACCCTAGTAAAACGGAGTCAGGTACACAGGTAAACTACATCACACCAAGATTGCTCATATGAGCAAAACTATACCACACCAAAGCACCAAAATGCCAAGCCCGTAGGAATCAAATGCTTATTCATATGCAAATATATCCCTCCACTACACCAAGTTCTCCACAGAGAAATAATACTCGATAATCCACAATAGATCCTAGATCTTAATATAACCTATGATAATCTTCATATCATCAAATATCCCGTACAAGCGTGCATAGGACCTTATTGGCATTTATTAAGTTCATACGGGCATTGTATAATCATATTTGCATTATTATACCCTGTAATCATTTACATTTACCTGTCATACCTTGCAATCGATCACATTTTCATTTTCATACCTTGTACATTGTACTATCACATAACAACCATTTATCTCATTTCATTTTAATCCGATTCATATATATATTCACATTTAATTTCAAAATCACATTTCAATTCATCAGCAACCCACAATATCTCATATCATATAGCATGTTTCAATCCATTCTCACATTACAAATCATGTCTCACTAAATCATACTAATTTCCATTTTATTTGATTCAGTCCACTATCTCGATATTAAATATCAATCATAGTAAATCAATTTATACAATCATTATTAACTCACCTCAATACTTAATCATGCAAAATGACATGAATATGCAAAGAAATAAATTGATCTCGAATCATAAAAGACCAAATCGAGATCTTGTGTCACTCGTTGATAATTCACCCTTTTCCTTTCCCTCTAGACAACTCAAAATTTAGTGGTATTAGGGCTATAAGTTTCGCTGATTCTTGGACTAAAACGATCTCCGAGTTGAGTCTAGTGGTACAAGCCAAGGTCGAGTTGAGTCTAAGTAGATATTGGATGTTGATTATGAATTATTTTGTTATATAATTTATAATGTCAAGTGAATTGAGAAATGCTATTAAAGGAAAAGTTAACAGCAATGATCACCCCATTGATATACAGTGGTTTTGGAATTGCTTTACTAGAAACCCTATTTAATAAGTATATAGTGGTTTTGGGTGCATGCATTCATTATGATATAGGTAATGAGGAGCTACTCATCATACTTCTAACCATATCCAATAAAGTTTGATTATACCTTTATGTAACACCAATTTGTTAAGGTGCGTCTGGCATAGTATACTATGCACATATGCCATGACTTTCAAGGAATTTTGCAAATAGACCTGAATATTATCCGGATTCAGTAAATCTTTCAGAAAATTCACCATCTCTATTAGATCTCATTATTTTCACTTTTCTATCAAATTTTTCATAAAATAATTTTCTCTATTAAAAGATGGAACATCCAAAGGTCCACATATATCAATATGTATTATCTCAAGAAGTTGAGTGCTTTTTGTGGCACATTTCTTAGTATGATTGATTTGTTTTCCTTTAATACAATCTACACATACACCAAAACTGGTAAAATCTATATTTGGTAGAATCTCATTCTTTACTAATCTTTCTAGCCTTTCTTTGGATATATAACCCAAATGTTTATGACATAAGTAAGAAGAATTTTCATTTAGCATACTACACTTAATTCCAACATTGATATGATCAACAAGTAAGGATTCTACAAAACATTATCAAGTTTCAATTTATAGCAACCATTAGTGAGGTTTTTAGAACCTATAATAATGTTATTCTCAAAATATTGAAACAACCATATCCAAACTAAACATTAAACCCAAAAAGATAAAGTTTTGAAATAGATATAGGATTCTTAGAAACTGAAGGTAGATAAAGTGTCTGAAATAGGTCTAAGTGATATCTAGTATCCAAGACCAAATGACAAGTCCCTATGCCTTTAATCGAACCCTTCATATGGTTCCCAATGTATAGGAAATCTTTAATTGGGTTTGTGGGTTGGATCGAAAGGAATCTTTGCATCATGTTGGATACATTAGTAGTAGCACTAGAATCAAAGCACAAATTATTATTAGAAACTTCAATTAAGTTTCGATATGAAACTTAAAAAAGTATAAATTTACCTTTTTGATATGAAACTTAAAAAAGTATAAATTTACCTTTATTTTAGAACCAAGCTTTGCATTTTTTACAAGCTTTTTGATAATTTCCTATTTTCTTATAGAAGTGACACTTATCTGCCATTCATTCCTTTTTCTCACCATTAGAGGCATTGATAGGTTAAACTTCTTGGCTTTTTTCCTTAGGTCCTTTTCCACCTCCTTGACCCACAAGGTTAATGAAATTACTTTCTTGAATCTTTAATCTTGTTTCCTCCTGAACGAGCTCACTAGCCAGTTTATTAACATCTCACTTGTCTTTAATAGTGTAATAGTTAATTTGAAATGACTCATAATTTAAAGGTGGTGAGTTCAATATGAACTCTACTAAAAAGGAGTCATCCACCGTCATCCCTAAGGTCTTTAGCTTTGCTGCAATGTTAGTCATCTAGATGCTATGTTCTTGCATTCCCCTTAACCTGTCATACTTCATAGTCGTGAGTTGTGCTATTAAAGTACCAGTGAGTAACTTTTTGCTAAATGGCATCATTGTTTCTTCCATAAACATAAGATTTACTTTCACTTTGTGGAATTGTGGTCTTAGTGTTGTTGGTAACAGTCATTCATAAAAATATAAGGCTTAATTTGTTTGATCATTCCTATTTATTGTTTATGGTAAAACATCTCTTCCTCACTACTTAAGTCAATAGTAGCCGTGAGTTTATCTTCTAATATTGTCAAATTGATCGTCGCCAAATGCGCGCGAACGTTAGGACTGGAAATACTGTAGCAAAAAGATATATAATAAAGCAGTGATGTCCGCAAGTATACGGGTTAAATTGTAATATAGTATTGTACAACAAGGTACAATAAGTACTCCAAGGATCGCACCCAAGGGAGAATAGATTAAGTCCAAAATAATTTCGACAATAATAAGTCTAATCAGTATTCAACAAAAATCATATTACGATAAATAATAAAGAATATTAATATTATGAAATAAAATAAAATTACTATAAAGAAACTAATGAACAAAGAAATCTCGATTAACAGGAAAAAGATTAGCTCGCTTTAGTGGTTGTAATTAAATTCAAAACTTGGGTTTTAGTGAATTAACTAATAAGTAACCAATTATCACCTTTCGCCCTGTAACTGACTAATTAATCAATAAATACTCAATTATCTTTCAACCTCACTTTCTAAATCGAAATAAATACGATTTACTCGACAAACTTATCTTTCGACCTTGTTTTACCTAGATCACTTCCTAGGGTCGTCAATCCTAGGGTTAAAGCATACAAAATTTAAGCCAACTAATTCTATGGGGAACCCTATCTCTTTCATTAATTACTCCCACATCCGCTCGTTAACCTTCCTAAATAATTTAGCTAGTCATGAATCTAGAGACCATTTTTCTAAGAACTAATTTAATCATGCAAAAAAAAAAAAACTAAAACGAAAAGAAAATAGAAATTGATTCGTTTGATAAACTAGATGCGCTCGGTTCTGCAAAACCCTTTAACAGCTAGTGAGTATCGATGTTGACAAGAAAAAAGTGAAAGAAAAATATAAAACTACTTAATAACGAAGTCTTGGACTCAAATCGAATCCAAGTTAGAACAAGAAATAAAAACTATTTTGAAAAGAAAATAAAAACCTAATTAAAATCCGAATTAAAACTAAGACTATAACTAAAACCTAAAATCTTGCCTCATTTGCTCAGCATAAGCTTTGCTATTTATAGACAAAGTTAGCTGCTCAAATAGGTCAATTATAAGCCTTAATTATGCTAAATATGGATTGTGCGGATGAACTGACCGTTAATTAATTTTTGCCCACCGTCAGACGTGTTGGGACAAAGGCTTATGCGTGTCGTGTCACACAACTTCGAACTTGACTTTTGGATTTTGTTCAGGTCTGTCGCGAGCCCAGAAGCTAGTGTTGTGACCTAGTTGTTGTTCTTGATGCTTTTTGGCTTGAAAGTAGGTATCTTGCACACTCAATTAACTCGTTAAAACTACTTTAAGACCTGTATTGGCAAGAGGTCAACTAACTCAAAATTATGTGTAAAAATACTTATTTTGCAAGAAATTAAATCTAAGCTTCTAAAATTGAAAATGCAATAAAATAACCTAAAATGACTTTAAAACAAGCTCGTTAAGTTTCAGAAAGTATCTAATTTGCCAATACAAATTATGGTAGGTCACAAGTCAAGATCCAAAACACCTAAACAGAACATGAATTGTCTGCTCTTTTTAGAGAAGTTTAAACCATCAAATAAAGTAATAGATGGAGTTTACGAATGAAGAGAAATAGTTGCAAAATAATACATAAAATAAAAAAAATACATAAATGTTCAAAATATCGAATTCGTATGCAAACAATAGAAGTATATCCTAGTAATGCTTTGTATAGATACTAGAATATACTATTATAAATAAATGCTAATAATCTTAATGGATAAATAAATATTTTTATCAAATGTACACGTATTTGGATATTCACATATATATATATACAAAAATATTAATTTGCACCATAATATTCACTATTCATAGAATAAATACTTTACCTTTAGAAAATTTTAAAATTGTAATGAGTAGTGAAAGTCAACTATCTATTTCTTTTTCCATCATAAACATTTAATTAATTAATATAGATATTGACAATTTACCCTACATAATTCAATTAGCATCTATAAAACTTTCTAATGTGACCACTCCAGTACATCATATAGACATCAAAATAAATAAATATTTACTTTTAAAAGATAAAACCTTTAATGCCTTTTATGTAAAATAAAAAATAAAATTAAAGGCTCCTTATGTATCCTCAATTCTCACCATAGTAATGTAATGGATAGCGACATGATCTATATATAATATAATTAAATAACAAACTTTATTAACGAATATGAGCACATACAATGCAATTATCCATACATCATTTAACAATATTTTACCAAACCAACAATTGTCACCACCAGGCAATGTTTGACAATATCTATGAGAAAACCCTTGTAATCTATTTATAAGAAAAAACACTAAATTGGGGTTTTGTCCGGTAAATCATTTGAAAGCAAACTTATCATCAACTGATGTGAAACACTGAAACAAGATTTCGATTCTTTCACCATGATTGAAAGCAAAACAATATATTTTGACAAAAGCAAAATCTCATTACAATTCTTAAAAGCAAAATAATTATTTAACTTTCATTTTCATAAGGCAATATTAGAATAATTTATAATCATCAACATTTAATTTATACACCCATCAAATAATTAAATAAACATATAGGGTTTAATTCCCAATAAATTAAAACACTTATTCCCTTTAAACTAGCCACATAATTTTAAACTTAATTGGATTCACATAGTTGGACTAAACATTTTCTACAGATTCCTAAATATTCCAAGAGGTTTTTGGCAAAATTGAAACGGTGGTAGAGCTAATCATATCATTGAATTTTGGTTTAATTGGTTTAATCGATAGATTCAATTTTAATTCAACACATTTAAAATCAAAATAAAATTAAAAATAAAAAACTGGTTCAATTGTTTTTGAGTGGTTCACTCAAAACCCGATTCAAATTCAATTCGATCCTTTTTTAAATCGATATGCTAATCTGTTCTTAATCCAATCAGTCCAACTGAATGACCAATTTTAATAACACTGGAAGTGATTGTATATTAACCAGAACTAAACACAAGTATTTTGCTACGCATTCCTGGCTTGGTTTATTGAATTAAATAAATTGATATGTTATTTTTAAAATAATTCTTTTTTCAATTTATAAACAATAAATTAATGTCTTATATACTACAAAAGCTTACCAAGTACCATTAAGTTTGATCTAATGTATTATGTTATACATGAATTTTGTTTTATGTGATTTTATAAATGAAATTTTAATTTAATTTAATTTTTACAAATCACTAACAATATTATTGAATTGACACCATTTTACATTGGTATATTATATACATAGATAATTATATTAATTCAATATGAAAATAAATGTATGTATTCATTTATTTCAATGTATAGAATTAAAATCACAGTTTCTTGAACATATATGAACCGCAATTGCACCAATCAAAATTTATGTATCAAATTGCAATTGGATTAAAAATCAATTATAAATTTAATATTTATCCCAAAATAAAATTATTATTAACTTTTAATAATTTTGTGTCTCGTATGATTATTTAGTATATTAACGCATAAGATAAAGAAGAGTAAGTTTTATAAATAGCTAAAAATCTCGAAACGAAATTAAATTATCGCAAATTCATGTATTAAAACATAATATTACCAAACGTATATTGAAATTGATATTTTAGTAGACAAAGTAAAGGCATAGCTTGTCAAACAAGGGGAAGAAAACTTGTGTTTTTTCATAAATCAAATTCATTTATAATTTTCCAATGCTTCTTGAAAAACATGCATGTGGACCATGTTAGTTTGTGGTATCTTCTTTTCGAAGATTTGGAAGTATAGTAATTCCAATCTAGGTAATTGTTTAAATATCATGCTACAAATTAAGATTGCTATTCTTTTGACGGCCGAATCCGAATTTTATTGTATTTGTAAAAATGGTATAATTCAAAAATTGGTTCAAATCATCGTAAATTTATAAAATCTTTAAAATAAAATTATCTATATTTAAGACGCAATTTGGTTCGGATATCCAATATAAAAATATGTGAACTCTTTATTTCCATAAACCAGAAATATGCACATTTGCTATATTTGTAGCTCAAAACCCTATAGCTTTCACAAATTATGTCTAACTTTTTTCAGGTAAAGCCATGGACAATTCTTCTCAAGGAAGAAAGGTGGGTATGTCGGTTTGTTCATAATTGTTTCTTGCTCGAGATGAAAACGTGAAGCCAGTTCTTTTACAATCACATGAAATAAGATAGTGTTATCAAACAATTCCTCCTGTTGGTCATGTGGTCCTACTTTTTCATTGTTTCCTTCATTTTAATTTGTTTCATTGTATAAAAGTAATGCCTCCAATTCTATGAATCATCACTGTTGTTTTGTTCGTTGGTGCCATCTTCTAAATGAAGATTGGGAATGATAAGTACTAAAGTTATCTATTGATTATGACTGGACGAAAATGGGATCTCTAATTTGTGCAGAAAAAGGTCATTTAAATGATTTGGATTTTAGTCCCGATAGTGTTCATTCTTCAGCTTGAAGATTGGCATATTTATATACAACTTATTTTGGTATATCAAATTCTCCCTCAAATCATGGGATCACTTCTATTGTTTTCATAAAATAAGTAATAATTATCTTTTATGTATTGTATCATATACTAGATAAGTAACTATAAAAATCTAAAGTTGAGTCCAATTAGTTAATGCAATTAGATTAAATTCAATAAATATGTAGTTTGAATCTTAGCATTTGTATAATTACATCTTCTTTTGTAGAGAGAGGAAAAATACACATTTTAACAAGACTCACTGAATGAATCAGCCATACTAAATTAAGTTTTACGTTTGGAGCCAATAGAGTCGAGTTTAAATGTATTGTTAGGACCAAGGCTGTCTAAAACTAATGATTCAACTTTTGTTCAATCAACCTGTTGAGGCAAGTTGTGGAACAACATTTTGAGAGGCACTCGGTAGTGGCCACTACCATTCATCCGTACAAGAGAGTGGGAAAATTTTTCATATTTAGCATTGACGATTTATTGAAACAAAATCTTTGGGCTATAACTGTGTTGATATTTTGAAGATACAAAAGCCCAATTATGTAAACCAATTCATTGCCTTGTGTAGATTGGATTGAATCGGATTGAGCATATACAACCCTTTGATTATGGAGAATCATTCGGGATTGCATTGAAGATTATCTTGAAGAACAAATCTCCTTTAGATCATGTTTTATTAGAATTTATTAATATATTACTTTTTCTATTTTGTAGCTACTGATTTTAAGGGGATGCAATGTATTCAACCAATAGTATGTTAGCAAGCCTAAAAACATATATGTTAAGAGGATTGTATAGGCTTTGCAAGAGAGTATATTAAGAGCACTTTGTTTGTTAATTGAGGAACATATTATGTGAGTGCAATTAAAGTGTAATCAGTTTGTGTTTATAGTCTAAATTCTGAAGAGGAAAATTTAGAGGCAAGTCTTCTAGACTTAGCTACAAAGGTAAGATCTATATACCTAGGGAGTGATATAGTGTGATTCACTTGTTGTATTGTGAATTAAAAATAGTGAATTACTCACCAAGCTAAGCTCCGTTAACATAGGAAAATCAAACTACGTAAAAAACTTTTATTTTTCGTTAACATAGGGAAACCGAACTACGTAAAAAAATTATTTTCTTTGTTATTTTTTACACAATTTTGGTAGTGCCGAGCCATAGTGGCCACTATAGTTAGGCACTTCTGTTCTACTAAGACTGTTCAAGCAATTAACGACTTTAGGTCACAATATTTGATATTAGAGTCTAACACTTTACGTATTTAGTGGTGATTCCTTGTGTTGTTTTCTAGCAATTGATTAATCGTCCCTTGTGTTAGAAAGTAGTAATTATCCCTATTGGAAGGTTAGGATGAAATGGCATGGTTCTCTTGTTGGAAAAAATCTGGTTTGAAAACAATTTTCTTGCATAATAGAAAATAAAAATTATGAAAATTGATTCAGTTTGTGATATTTATAGCAATAAACCCTTCACCGAAATTGCACCTGTGTTTTTGGATAGTGACCGCCTCCGGATGTACTAACGTTCAAAGTGTGAATACTACAGTAAAAGATATATTAACGAGGTGGTATCCGCAAGTATAAGGATTTAGTTGTAATATAATTACAACGGAGTAGGTGAGTGCTCCGAGGATCGTACCCAAGAGAGGCGAGTGCTAGATTAATTTTAACCTAAACGTTGAAATATCTAATTAGTACTTTAGTTTAGTCATAGGACAAAGGTAAAATAAAAAGATTTTATAAGGTTTTTATAATAATAAAAATAAAATAATATAAAGAACTAAAATTAGAGACATTGAATAATAGAAGTAATCAAATATGACTATGGATGATTAGCTTGCTTCGGTAATCCCCATCAATTATCGCTTTGGGTTCTTCGTCAATCAACTAGTCGCAATCCCAGCAGTATCTTCCAATCTTCTACTTGAATAACGAGTCGGCAAGAACTAATTATCTTCTGACCTCACAGTCTAGATAGATTTGGGGTAAAGGTGTTCACGTATTGGCCATACTAATCTTATGTTAATTCCCACCTTGATGATTTCCCAGGGTTGTCAGGTCTAGGGTTTGTTTTAAATTCTCCCTGTTCCAAATAGCCGATCCATTGAGTATCCCTACAAAATAGTTAACATATCATACTTCCACTCGTTAATCCCCCATAGAAGGATTAGTTCCTTATGGTCTCCATAGAAAATATAAAATTGATATAAAGAGAAGACATGCTAAATAAATTGACAATATAGAGTTTACAAAAGAACCTGATTGTTTTAAGATTGATTACGAATCCTCAAGGTTTGATTGTCTCCACAATATGGATCTCTCAAAATAGAACAATAATGAATGAAAATAAATCTAACCTAAGAAAAGAGAAAACTAAACTGAAATTAAAAGAATAATTCTAGGCTAAGTGATTAGTGTACATAACATGTGACAAATGAGCCTATTTATAGATTTTAGGTGGTCTTCGTTTTTAAATCTAGGTTAGCTGACATTCCCAAGATTTAAGTTTGATTGTGCTGATAAAAATGCCCCCTATCTCATGTTTTATTTCATCTAGAGTCGGTGTTGCGACACACCAAGACCTGTGTCGTGACATAGCAGGGAGTGTACTCCTCCTCAGATATCTTCAGGAGTATGTTGCGATACCACTAGTCTATGTCGCGAATTTGAATGTATTCTCATGAGTTCTCCATTCTATTCCCTATGTTACAACATTAAGCCTTTTGTGTTGGGACATAGTGACCAGCATTGATTTAGTATGCCTTCTAATGGTCTCTTGCACACTTATAGAGTTCATTAACTCACCCTTAGGCCTCATTCGACCCCTAAGGTCAATAAAAGACTCAATTTGCACATTTTTTTAACTTAAAAGAAACTTAAGACAAAATAATTAAAACTTAATGAAAATACTTGTTTTCAAGCTCCTAAAGTGTGGAAATTAATTTAATTTGCTACCCCTAATTATGGTAAATCAAACTCCCCACACATAAGTTATTGCTTGTCCTCAAGCAATAAGAAATAAAAGTGACGACCCTTGAGCAAATATAATACAAGTACTGACTTCAAAGAACGTGAATTAGGCTTTTCAAATTCACTAAAAACTTTAACATGATGAATAGTTGATTTACCAGTTTTGACCACAAACAGCTAAGTTCAGTATGTTACAAAGTATACAAGTATTAAGGGTCTCACCTATAGGAATCCATGAACAAATCATACAAGTAATTTGATAATTTGAGCAAAATAAAAATGGTCGTTTATGTGATTGTTCAGTATAATGTACCTTCATGTATGAGGATATTTAGGTCACATAGGACTTTTCAGCTTGTATCGTTCTGAGGCTTAGGACAGGTATGTAGTTTAAAAATAGTAAGCAATAAGTGGGTTACAAACATGAAAATAGTTTGACACATTGTATTGATCCCTATTCTTCCCCTTTTAGTGACCCTTACCTACTCACCGCCTTATTTCTTCTCTCACCTTCCTTGTTTCTCCACATAGGAAATCATAGCATAACTTAGTAACTACGGCTAGCCTATGAGTTTTTGTGTATTAATGAACGATTTTTTCTTATGCTTGTGATTTTGTGATTTTTCTCTTTCTCGATGCATCTCACTCATGAATGTTTTTTCACTGTTTCAAGACTTTTTCTACTCGTACTACTTTTTCTTTTTGAATTTTCTTTTTTTTTTTCACTTTCAGGCTAACTTATAGTTCCATATCACACCAATATTTCCTATTTCACTCTATTTTTACAAACTCCACCATGATGTATCTACTTAACCCTCAATACGTATGGCTAGACATCTATAATCATGCAGTATAGGACCAAATAAAAAGGTTAAATACAAATTAACGATTTTTGGCTCAAAGTTTGTGATGAGGTTTATCAAGAAGTGTCAATAGGCTCAAAAATTGGTGCTAAAGTTGAATATGAGTAAGGCAACTTTTTGGCTCTGGATGTGTTCCAAATAATGCCTTAGGTCATCCCTTAATATCTCAATATGCACAAATTTAATCAACCAAACAAACTCAAATTCAACCATTTATCATTCATACTAGCATGCTCATTTCCTTGTATTTTCTATATCATTTGGTACAATTGATTGCTTAATGCCTATTTACAGTGTAACATATAGAACTTAGTAGTCTAATAATAAAAAATTTAAAATCACCTATCATCATGCCAAATTTATTTGCAAACACAAGCAACCTATGTACATGCTCCTAATCATCACTTGTATTTCTACAAGCTCAAGCACACAAAAGATAAGAAAAATCAAATAAAAACAAAAAATTCAAGACAAATAAAAATTTTCTATGTTACCCCCCACACTTTAGTTGACATATTGTCCTCAATGTGTAACCCATAAAAAGATAAGGAAAGAAATTACCCAATTGGTCGTGATCGCTCCAACTGCTAATGGTGAGTATTTCCTCCTTTGTTCGTGTAAAGCTCTAGTTTTTTGTGTCTCCTTCGTGCTGGGTTCCTACATATAAAAATTTAAACAAAACAACTAAAAATTCTACGATTACTTCTACTCCTACTTACAAATAAATTAAAAATCATTCATAAAAAGTAGTACAATCCAGTCAAAAGTATCAATAAAATTGAATCCTCTCCTAAATGATTCAAAGGAGAAGCACACATCTTCTCCGTTAGTTCCTTACCCTTTCCCAAAGTAATGTTGATGGGAGCTCCCACCTTTCGAATGCATTTGTCTTGCAGAGCTTCGGATAATAGGCCCTTTTATAGTTGAGTATTGTGGCTGGAATGATGCCTCATACTCATTTTCCATCCTGGGGTACTGAGCTGAACATATTGTAAACTTGAAATTATATAGGGTTTTTCTATATATTTTTACCACCTTTTTACTCAATAAATATGTTTATCTTGAGTAATTGTTACTAAAATAAGTGAATTTTACTTAATTAGTAATATTGGGCATGAATTTATAAATTATGTGAAATTGTACTTAATTGCATGATTTTTTTACTTATTTTATATTATTTCATGTTAATTTATTAATATTTGATTTTTCACTATGTAGGAGGAACTTGAAGATGTGATTAACGTGAACGAAACATGGACATGCAGAAATCAATTCAAGTGGACGACAAGACCATGCAACTTGGGTCATAAGGTTGATAATTTGACTGAGTAAAAGATGTGCTAAAAGATGGACATGTCGGCTAAATTATTGGACTGAGAAACCATCCAACAAGGGGGAACTAAAGCCCAATTTCGGCAGAAGTAGATGGTTGCCCAAAAGCCAGCTTTGGGGTATTTAATTGAAGGTCATTATAGTTGGAAAATAATTAAAAATCAGCCCAACAACTTTGCTGTTGAAACCGTCCACCCTATGGCTATTAATAGCCTTGGTTTGAATTCAAAATGAGGAGACTAAGTCATCCCCTTCTCCTTGAAATGTGGCTTTCCATGTGATAGAAAAAGAAGGAATTCAAATTCTATTTTTAGCAAACTGTACCCCTTACCTTCACCTATAAATACCATGCATTAATCAGTGAATCACTTAATCCCTCATCCCTCATAACTCATTTTTCTTCTCTCATTAACATTTTCTCTATATTCTATTTCCCTTTTCCTTTCCCTTGCATAGCCACCCATTTCCCTTCCCATCCTTTACCCAACATAATAGAGTTTACTCTTTCCTCTTGTTATTTATTTAAATTATATTTGCTTTGAGTTTATTATTTTTGACATTAACTATGTTATTTTAAATCCTATTTGCTAGGATGATTATGTTAATTCAATAAGATTTATTTTATTCATGTTTAACATGTTTGTGCCTTAGTCAATCATGTTTTCAATTAGTATCATGATGCATTTCATTCATACGTGATTGGGTGCATTTAGATTAGCTGAGCAATCCTACCCAGACGACGACTAGTAGACACATAATTGAAAAGTGCAATGCTTAATTTAGATCATTAAACCCAATTAAGTTGAGGTTCATAATATCTTTAGTTAGCTCTATTATCTTGCATAGTTTTTAGGTTTATGTGATTAAACTGTTGCAAACGTAAATGTCCCTGTAACCTTGCATAAATACTAAGAAACCCTTAGTCGATATGATTAGTAAAATGAATATTTCAAGTAAAAGGTTCGAGAGGACTTAATTTGGTTTCCAAACTCATGAAATATTAAGTTGCCATGGAAGTATTTCTGAACTTTGTTAAGCATGATAACATAAAATAAATTGATTAATATAATTATCCTAACCCATTTAATGTTGATTTTTTTTGTTGCTAAAGCCATTTCATTCATAGATTAAGGTAAATTGCATCTAGATTAAAATTGCATTAGGGATCACTCATTGCATTTAGTTAATTTAATCATCACTACCCAAAATTATTGAGTTTTTACATCAAATTGTTATTTATAATTTTGTAATTAGTCGGTTAAGCTTATATAGCCCCTGTGGAGATGATAATTAATTTTACTTGCTCATTACTTGAATAACCGTGCACACTTGCACAAACCATGTTACACATATCTGGAGGGTAATTTAGAGCCCATAACCCATTCATTCTTGTGAATTCTTGGAGCACTGGTCATGTTTCCTGCATCCATCTGATCATTCCATTGAGCTTTGCTTCTGTACTGCAATGGGCTCCCTTTCTAGCCTTTGACTGCTCTCGTTGTTTTAGCGATTCTGGAACGTCCATCTTTTCCTTCCTCCTTTGGTTCAATTTGGTAATTTTCTTTCGTTGAAGCTCAATGTATTGTGTATATAATGCATCCCCAAGTATACATCTTGTTAGCTTCATGAATTTCTTGTTCTCACTCATTGGCACTCATTCCTTCTGGCATAGCGCTATCACAATATGTGGAAAAAAAAGCCCAGCTTTCTGGCTCTATATGCATCGCTTCATTTCTTAGAAGATCCAATGCCCTAAACAGATATGTTTACGCTTCAAAATACCATAGAACATAATAGCTCGAAAGACATTAACATTAGAAACATTTAATACGGGTCCAATTCTAGAGTCGATGAATTGCATCTAGATTTTGGCGAAAGGAAACATAATCGCTTGATTAAAATTTGTTGGTAGCCCTGTATCTGACCTATAGTTCCAATTACCCGTACCCTGAGTTAAATATTTTATAACATCTTTCATGTCAATCTTTTGCAATTTGTCTAAGTCTACACCATCAATAAAGTATTTTTCATAATATGGTATGTTATAAAACTCGCAAATATCACTAGGGGATATTGGGACTTCCCCCCCCCCCCGCGCTGTTACCTCACTTATGGCCTCACTATACCTGCCCCTAAGTATTTGATCCTTGAGGGATGCATCAAAATCATGTACTACAAGTATGACTAAGTTGTTGGTGGGAGTGACAAAACTATTCCCATTAATGGTACCGCACCAAAGTCCAAATTTCTTTATAATGGACCATGGAGGGTTTGAACCCTCGTTCTTGAATTAATGGTCTCCTTTGCAATTCCAAGAAATATTTTTCTAGAATTAGATTATGGAACCGTTTTGGGTCCAAACCATCAAATGTTTGCTGCATCGTAGTTCTCTTAATCTTACGCGGAGGCATTCTTTTATTGTTTAATTTAAAAGCAAGCAAATAAAAATCAGTGGAACAGTAGAATAAGTAAGAGATTACATAACCTTGAGTTCCTAGTGAATGTTTCCTTTGTTCCTCCAAGTGCTTGATGAAAATCCACTAAAATAACGCTTGAGAAATTGCAATGAAGTTTGAGAGTTTATGCAACACCCCTAACCCATTTCTGTCGCCAAAATAGGGTTACAGAGCATTACTGTACAATCAAAAACATTTAACATATTAAAATTTAAATAAACTAAACATACTATAATCCATTCAATCACATGCATTTTGTCCTTAAATCGAGTTTTCATGGCCCTAAAAATAGCTTAAAAGCAATTCGAGACTAATTTTAAAAAACAAATGTTTTAAGAAAAAGTTACAAAATTTTGAAAACAGAGGTCACACGGCCATGTGGCCAGGCAGTGTGACATCACCCCAGGCCATGTAACTTTCGAACAAGGGACACATGGCCGTGTCTCAGCCTGTGTCCACACTTGTATAACTCATTGAGATGCCTCACATGCCCGTGTGCCAGCCCGTGTGCTAGGACGTGTAACTCACTAACTTGAAACACTAAGAAACTCTCAGATGACGCACAGTCCTGCCGCCAGGCCGTGTGATAGCCTGTGTCCCAAGTCGTGTGAACCCAAAATTTACCTAAAATCAAGCCATTTCAAAACTAAATCATACCTAGCCATTCAAACCATTTGGGCACACATTTAAGGGATTCAAACACCATCCAAACACACATAAAGATGTCATTTTGAATAACCTAATTCAACGAACCAATATTCCATTCAAAGGCACCACAATTATATCAAAACATCAACTATCAAAACATGCCAATGTTGCCTTATTTCATGCATGATAACCTAGTTCAGATATGTACGAAAACATACCACAAATAACCATTTTCAAACCATTCTAAGAATACCAAGGAGAACCTTATTTACAAGCATTTGTAAGTGACCAAAATGACAAAACTTGGTAAAACATTAAAGTACACCAACCAAACATAATCTTCAAAGCATAAACATATCAACACACAATTATAAAACATCCTATACATTCCATTATTAACCTTGGCCAATAAACACAAAAACTACCGAAAAGACTACTGGATAATGTGATAGGTCTCTGACGAGCTTCCAACCAATCGAGCTTCCGATAATCCATAAAATAAATGAAAATAACTATGTAAGGAACAAGTGCTTAGTAGACTCGTATAAACTAAAACATAAGTTACCATGTCATTTATACAATTCAAAGATTAAACATAATTCATCACTAATGCCATAAGCTTAGTAAAAGCCTAAACAACATCACCAACTCACAAGTTAGTATACTTGTCCATGATAGAAATGAAATCAACCATAAGATATGTAAATTTCCATATGTACCAACATCATTTAGTTCATAAATCTTTCCGTAAGTTCATGATTCAATCCATTTGCGTACTTACCATTTCGTTCTCTTTTCTTACCCGTTGAACCATCTAGAATTACATCGGATACTCGGGAAAGCTCACACATAGTGTGCCTTTACATATAACTGTAACATTTCCTTTACATCAATGCTCACAAGAGCTGTGAAATGGGCCTACTCACACGAGTTGTGGATCAGAATGTAAGCTACACGATGATGCTCACACCAGCTGTGGAGAGTCTACAACAAATGCAGGACCTAGCCATTGGTAGAACATTCAAGACGAGCACTCGAAACATGAAATCCCTAATGACATGTAATTCTTATCCTAGAATTCTTAAGGTTCAACTAAGACTTGATAGCCGTCAATTCATCATAGCATTGATACATTTATATTCAAATTCAATTATATTAAAACAACATAGTAAATAGTTAATTTGACTAACATTAAATCGGTTGCAGTTCATATGAACTTACTTCGATAACTAGGGCGTAGTATTATAGTCGAACTAATTTGAAGCTTTAGCTTTTCCTCGATTTAAGTCCAAATGTGGTTTATCCTGATCTAAATAGATATTTTCAATCAATTAAGTACTTATAGTATTCAATTTAATCCATAATTCATATTTATATATAATTATGAATTTTCCCCTAACTTTTTAACTTTTCACAATTTAGTCCTTAAACTCAACTTAAAATCTAACCATTTCAACTTAATTCCAAATTAACCCATGTTGCCAGGGACCTCAAAGCAACTCATATTTATAAAAAATTCACAACAAAACCCATAGATTTATACTGTAACTATTTAATCCCTATTCTAAAATTCATCAAAATCACGTAACAAAACATGTTTATTTTACAACAAAGATAAATAATCAATGAACTAACATCAAAACCTATTCAAAAAACTCCATGGAAAGTCCCTCAACCTTTAACAATTTTACAAATTAACCCTTGGGCTAGCTAGATTAAGGTAAAACGATCTCAAAAACATAAAAATCATTAAAAATGAGATAAAACTACATGCCATGGACAAGAACAAGGCTAGTCAAATACTTTAAGCTCTTTTAATGGTGTTTTAGGTTTTCGAATGAAAGGATGAGAAAGATGATATTTATTTCATCTTTTGTTTATTTAAATTTTTATTTAATTATTAAATTACCATATTAACCTTATTAAATCATTTAAACTACCATAAAACCTATCCATCTATTGTTTCCTTGTGCTCAGTCAACCATTCCATTCCAAGGATTATGTCAAATCCATTAAAGGGTAATTCCATAATATCGACGAAGAAGACATGTCCTTGGACCATTAAAGGACACCTACAGTACACTCTATTGACCAGAACACATTCACAAAATGAACTAGTGATGGTTATACCTTTATCAATGTTTCCTACTGGAATACCTAACTCAGGCCAATTCGCCCAAAACGTACAAGTTTGTAGAACTAGAAACAATCAAAGAAAACATCAGAATAGTTCGCAGAGTAAAGGTACCTATGATGACATCGGTCGTTCCTTGTTCTTATGTTTCTTTAACAATAAATAATCGTGCGAGCCCTCTTGCCTCGGTCTACGTTAAAATAGTGTAACCTAGAGTTTGTTGCCCAGCATGTCTTGTATCACAACCTCTACCTCGACCTTGATCGTGAGCACATGCTCGCATTGGGTAGGGTTAAACCCTGAATTTGAAGCCTCTCTACCAGTTATAGGTATTCCCTTAACATATGTTCTTTGGATTCACACTTGAAGCATCCCCAAGTCAATTTTCGGCATTATCCAGGATGCTTGAGTATGCAATGTTCATAGAGTGGCCAACTCGACAATCTAGGCTAGCCTCTATTTACAGTCTCGGTGTTACTCTGCTACCATGACTGATCTGATCAAAAGCTGCGTCAACGTTTTTGCCAAATTTGTGCAATTCGCGATCCTTTTTGGACTTTCATCCTAACTATCTAAACATTGGTTTCACAGACCCCATTATAGTTCGTGCAGCCTTTACCCTTATCTTATCGACAACCTTTGCCTTTTCAACTAATTCATCGAAGCTTGTCGTGTCATGGGCTACCAAATAAATTTGGATGTCATGATGCAACCCAGAGTGAAACCTTCTGCAATGATCCCTTTCTAGAAAAACCATCTCAGCTGCGTACTGGCTCAGCCGCTCAAATTATGCTTCATACTCAACTATAGACATTTCACCTTGCACTAGGTTAATAAATTCATGCTTGCAAGCTTCCATATATTGCTCGTCCATTAACTTCTTCTTAAACATTTCCAAGAAAAAGTTCCAAGTCAAGCGATTCGCAACAATTCCCTACTTCATAATGTTCCACCAGTAATAGGCTTCGCTAGTAAGTACGGGCACAATACATCCCAAATTTTCTTCCTCGGTACAAGCTATTTCCTCAAGAATCCTTTCAACACCCTCAAGATAATACTCATCCTTAGTAGGATCAGCTCCCTTAACATAACTGAATTCCTCACCACCTAGAGCTCAAAGGCATTCTAGTGGCAATCCTCTATTGGCAGGAGCAGCGTTGGCACCAGTGATTTGTTGGGAAGCCCCAATCATTTCTTGTACCAATAGTTCAACCCCTTTTTCCAGAATATTTTCCCTGTGAGGTCGTACAGGTGATGTCAAAGTCTTGTCACCCTTTGGAGGGTCCGCAGCTCCATTAACCCTGTTCGTGTTTACTCTTTTGGGAGGCATTTTAATAACTTTAAACATACATAAGACAAGAGTTTAAGGAAGAAAACAAGCATATACAATTATGCGTCTAAAGCTCGACAAACATAATTGAAACCATATTTTGCCAAAACATATTTGCGAGCATAGCTCGCATATCACATCTGCGAGCACATCTTATTAAAACATATCAGCGAGCATAACTACTAAGAATGTGAGTAGCGGAAAGTGATCCAAGGATATTTGTGGACACCATTTGGGTGCCTCAAGCCTTTTTGCAAAAAAGTTCTCTACTAGGGTTCCTATTGGCCTACCCTCCAAAATTATGCCTTGGAATTTGTAGCCAAGTATGAGTTATGATAGAAATTCTCACCCATACCCTGCACACTATTCGAGCCCTTGTAATTCATATCTAGCCCCTAAACTTTTGTAATTTAAGGATTAGATGTTGTGTGTCTTTTTCCATCAACAGTTGCCCAAAAGAAATATACCATGATAACCATTGGGTACTTCAAAAATTGCATAGAAATGAAAGCATTAACCACAATCACAAAAAAAATAGATGAAGAATTTCATGTGGAAGATAGTGATGTGTCGATATAAGGTTCCACTCTTGGTCATCACGGATAATGGCACTCACTTCTGGGGTAAGTTCGAGGAATTCTATGGAAACCTCTAAAGTAACCTAACTCATCGTTTCATGAAGACCCATTAGACAAACGGTCAAAGGGAGGCTACTTAGAATAAGATCCTTCATGTACTTAGAACATAATTGATGAGTCAAAATGAAAGAATTACAAGCCTCCTATGGGCCCTCTTAACCACCTCCCACACAGGCATTGGGGGAACCTAATTTAACCTAATGTATGGTTCGAAGGCGTACATCCCAACAAAGTTTGCCATAAACATGCATCGAATCATCAAATATGCAAATCAGACCAATGAAATAATGCTCCAAAAGAACTTGGATTTCTTAGAAAATAAAAAATATTGGGTTAAGATCCTTCTAGTGGTTTCTGCTCAATAAGTTGGCAACTATTACAACACTAGACTTTAAAACAAATAATATCAATTAGGTGACCTAGTGATAAGGAACACAAAGGCCGATCTTTTGGTGAGTTAGAGAGGAAAAATAACACCTAATTTGAAGGTCCACACAAGGAAATCAAGAAGATTGGGTTTGGAGCTTACCAATTACCAAACTTGAGTGGGAAGCTAGTACCACACATATGAAATGCTAGACACTTCAGGAAGTTCTACATTTGATCCAAGGAGTACAAGTTTAGCATATTTCTATAGATAATTATATATAACCATACTTGACAAAGAAGCTACATCTTTAACGTTAGTTGCATGTTTATAAGTTCTGTAACACCCCATACCGAGTTTGGTCGTCGCACCCGAACTATGGAACACGATATTAGCCACTTAGATGACTCTCTAGTTAAACAACAACCGTATCTCCAACACATCGCACAAAACATGTTCAGATTTAAGAAAACACAAGCTCGCGAACTCAGATCGCTTGCTTCATGGTATGCAATAGTATGAATATACAAACCTACATTGCTTGCAAGTTCCTGGAAGACATAGATATTTGATAAAAAGAATTTAAGAACATGCGAACCCTAAGTCATGGAAAGTAATGTACCCTGCAGAATATAATAATTCAACTTTCATGTTGAGGTTCGCATTCTAAGTCTTCGTGATCTAAGTCTCTTTGAATAGCGTAGGTATGGCGAATGCCCCTACATGTTTAGATTCTGCGAACACCTTTCGCAAGGTCTCCACATATCATAAGTTATTAAAGGTTCGTAGGTAGTAGTTTGCCAATTTTCAGGGTTCACATTGCACACATTTTGACAACCTTATCACAACACAACAACTTTGGCGAACTCTATATAAGTTAGTCATTGATTATTTCTTACTTTTGTTTGTGGTGAACACTTTGTTAGAAATTAATTACTTTGGCAAGAGCTTATAGATTTAGAAAGCATCAAGCTAGTCTTTAAACTATATGCATAGACTTAAAATTTAGGTATGTATATATAGTTTAACCGGTTTGCAACAAATATTAAATAAAAATAAAAAACTATGTCTTAGACGAATCAGTGAAGTCTACAGATAGAAAGCTATCTCTAAGACCAAGTGGAATCCAACATTGCTTTTAAGTCCAAATTTCATTTGTACCACCTATTCAGTGTTTATGCCTCACCTGGATCACTCGCTTCACCGCTCCACACCATGTGATCTAATTGTCTGCAGTGTTTAGAAAGGAATGTATGAGCTCTTGCAAAGTGATTAAATGTATAGGAAAACCACATAGTATCCACAAAAACATAAGTTAAACAAGATTTTTAGCAAAGTTATTGTTCTGTGAACTGGGTTCTCCATATTTATGTGAAGCCTGGTTTGCAGTTACCTGCTATTAGTTAGCTTAAAATAGTAAACATAATATTTTGGAAAACACAATTTTATTCGCATGTTCTTTCTAGTTGGACAAGTAGATCTCCTTATAACCCCTTAATTTGAATCAAAGAGTCAAACATATCCCATAAGTGTAACAATAAGCTAACACTCTCCAATACACCTACATATCATTTTGAATGGAGCTTGGCTCGCCATTCCATTAGTTCCCTTAACTTGTCCTACGGCCTCTCACCCAATTCAAAAAACATAAATTTGAATACTCACAATCCTATGGCATGCTATTATATCCAACGATATAAAAAAGATTATAGGGTTAATAAATTTACTTAAACTTAGAGCTCACAAAACATGAGGAGCTTGCAAAACACTGTACATAAGTAGCTCGCAATATAAAGCTCGCATATCACTGTTCGTAAAAACACAACTTTAAACACAATCAAAAAATAGATTTTAGTGAAGACTTACTTTTGGAACATAGGATAAAGCCCTAAGCTCCTGATTAACTTTATGGTTCACATATACAAGTAGCGACCCCTAAACACTCACCAGTTTCCTGAAAGCTTTAAACAAGCTTCGTATTTCCCTTGTCTTTGCTTGTAGACGATTCTGTTAGGTTCACAATTTTACAAACACACACAAGTCACTAACAGTTGAAGCACATTAAAACTTATACATAAACACAAGCGAACGTAGGTTCGCACATGCTATTCTTTTGGTGAACCTAGTTTCCATTATGTTTGATCTAGTGCCCTTAGTGTAGTATATTTGTAACCTCCCTAACTCGGCCTAGACGTTATGGCTAGATTGAGAAGGCTACATTAGCCACCAAAATGGCTAAGCTAACTTACGTTACTTTTGAATATCTTTACTCATTTTAGAGAAAATCGTAGTTGTACTTTGAGTTAGCTTAAAAGCATTCATTCATTAGGTTGTGTATACTTAGGATTCATTTTATTGTTGATAATGTTGTTTTAGAAAAATCATTTGTTTGTCGCTCTTCTTTAAAAAAAAACTCAATATTAAACTAATGCAACGGAAAAACCATTTTTGAAGTCATTTTGGAAACTTAGTTGTCTTATCGATTTGTTTTTTAAAAAACGGTTCCTTTGCAATGCAACAAAAACTAGGGAAAAATATCAAATTTTTCTTAAGCCTAATATCATGCATTATCCGGTTATTATGCTTGAGTAATCCATGCATGTAAAAATCCCAGAAGAAAAGTTACCAAGTGACAGACCAGAAGTCATTAAAAATTACAGACCAAAACCAATAGAGACTGATTAATACTTATTAAAAAAATAATTTGAGGTCCAAGGTGATTCTCCTAATGTCGAGTCTGGTCCTAATTTTGAGGTGTACCTGAAAAGTTAAACACTATTGAGGGGTGAGCTTATGAAAAGCTCAGTGTGAGTTGAACAATTATTTAATCAGAAAAAAAACATAATTATTGAATACACTGAAACATATTAGCATTAACAGAAGAACACATAACCATTATTGGAATTTCATATCATTAATTAGCCATTATCAAATTGATGTCAAACGGTGTATAAGCATGATTCATCATTCATTCAAGCAACAATCATTAATTTCAATACCATTCAATACAACACAACATAATACGTAGCATAAATCGATAACATTCGAATATGACGTGAGCATGATGCAATGCAAAAAGGTTCCTACCTATACCATCCACTACACACCACGTGTTCCCCAAAACCCATCATCTGAACTCCAAAACATTATGGGCTTAAGCCCGTTGTGGTTAAAACCACCAATAACAATATGCAAAAAATTCTGCCAATAAAAATGCAAACAAGCTGCCAGTAAAAATGAGATAAATTGCCATTCCCCTTGGTACTCCAGGTGTAGTGCACTAACTGTGAATAATGCGGACTTAATATGCCACTGGTACTCCAAAGAGCTCCTCCGTCAACCACAAAATTCCAACCCAATGCATATGTAATATGTCACACAATCTCATACTAAATCATATCTCAATACTTTTCACATTCATTTCACATGCTCAACATATCTTTAATAATCACACACTTTTAGTAAATGGAAACAATTTTCCAATCTTTCAAATTACCATTGTGTTGGTATCAATCAATATCGTTCAATTTCACATACTTTACGGATTTTCATTGTGCACAAATAACACTCTTTTCAATACACAATATAACAAACATCTTATGCGCTTAAATATTACATAATCGTAATATCTCAACATATAATATCATTCAGTCAAACATTCTCATATCTAATAACTCAAATATGCAATTAAAAACTCAATTAAACATTCATACTATCAAACTAGCAATTTTGTGAACATGTCAATCTTTTAAGGCTCAAACCAGACCTGGTTCGGTCACTTACAAAATCAATAATTTGACTATTAAGACAATCCAATCAGCAAGCTAATTCATCAAACATAACATGATATTTAACATTTTCAAACAATTTTATGAGTTTAGTACCCACATCTTATTTTTCGCTTCCTCGTAGCACACTAACGAATCTTCTAATTTTCCTTAATAATTCCTTAAACGAACCTAAACCAAAATTCAGTATAAATTCAATTAATTTACCATTAAACCATACCCAAACACCCACTTATGATTTCAAACCAATTGTTGAAATTATAACTATTTTATGAATCAAAACTAGTTAGATTCCTCACTGTATCGATGCGAACCGTACGTACAATCGTTCTTCACCTTTACGGGTGACTTGGGGCGTTTGGGTTAGCACCAAATTTGATAATATACTGGAAAATAAGTAGCTAATAATGATTAAATTCCTTCATTTAATCAATTTATATCCTTTACGCAACAACTATGTCGAAATAACAAACTAGTTATCTTTAATTGCACTTATGCTTCACGATTTGTGGGATCCGATTGGCTAATTGATCAAGAACGTCTCTCTCTAATTAACATGTGATTAAAGACTTATTATAAGGGCTCAAAAACACAATTTAATACTATAAAAATATTTTCAAGACCAAAGAAACAAAAAATCCCCCATTCTTGCACATAGGCGCACGCACCACCACCCGCGGTGGCCAAAAGTGGAGCTGAATTTTAAAACGGTTTAAGATCTCATTAAAATATAGAAAAATACCTTTGAAATAATTTAAAATTCCTAAAATTCCAGATCTAGAAATTTTGGTTTTTAATTGACAAGATTAATCAAGAAATTGAAGAGAAAAGAGATCTTACCCAAGCTAGTTGAAAGAACTGACAATGACACTTTCTTGGCAATGTTTGGGATCGATCTTGGGGTTCAAGATTTCATGTTTGGGGCTGATTTAGATGAGGATAAATGAAAAAAATAGAGTAAAAGAGATGGTGCACAATCTTGATGCAAAAATAAGAAGAAAGATATGTTAAAATGGGAGGTGTAGGCGACAACAACAATAAGAGAAAGAAAGAAAATTGAAGAGAAAAGAGGAGAGGAAGAGGGTGAAACGCTAGGGTAGGTAAAAATTGAATTAGAGGCTAAAAAATACAATAAGAAATTAAAGAGAAAAGAGATCTTACCCAAGCTAGTTGAAAGAAACGACAATGACACTTTCTTGGCAATGTTCAGGTTCGATCTTGGGGTTCAAGATTTCATATTTGGGGCTGATTTAGATGAGGATAACTAGAAAAAAAATAGACTAAAAGAGATGGTGCACAATCTTGATGCAAAAAATAAGAAGAAAGATATGTTAAAATGAGAGGTGTAGGCAACGACAATAATAGGAGAAAGAAAGAAAATTGAAGAGAAAAGAGGAGAGGAAGAGGGTGAACAATTAGGGTAGGTAAAAATTGAATTAGAGGCTAAAAAATACAATAAAAAGTTGTATCTATACTTATATGGATGGTACACACATTAAAAAATAAGGGATTTTGTAGATTTTAATTATTTTGCAAGGGAAAGGATTCAAACTTGGGACCTTATTTTAAAAATAAGGCATGTCACATACTAGGGTTTAAGACAAAAATTGCAAAATAATAAAAATGGTGAGAGAGAAGGGATTTTAACTTGGGTTTCAAGGAATGTTTTACTAACACTTAACCAACAAACCAATACCTCGTATATTTTTAAAAAAAGCATGGATAAACTCAAAAATTAAGACATGACCACTCTCTCTCGATTCACAAACCCGATTATACTAACCCCTGATTTTTGGGATGTTACAATATTCATTTACAAACTTGTATTATTCATGAATTGATTAATAAAATTATTCATGAATTAAATTAATATATTTTGTATTATTTTCCTCAAATGGTTTTTGCACACAAAGAAAAATAGAAGTAAATGTTGCTCATTTTTTGTTTAAGTGTTTAACTAATACTAAGCGGTATTACCTGGTCGGATTGTAGTATAAAAAGACAAATTGTATTAATAAATAAACATAAATATGTTCTTAGTCTAATCGAAAATGAGCAAATCGATTGAAAAACTAAGATGTCGTCTATCAAGTCCAATTGGGGAGATGCCTTGTGTTGGGCATCAGAGTGAAAAACTCCTAGAAGATTGGTCGGCTATTTAATGTCCTAGCAATAATGTACAAGCGTACACTATCAATACAAGTTTAGTAGACAGATGTGAGTCTGTTGGATATCGATCCTACAGGGCTGGTAGTCTTTTGTCTATTAATGTCAGTGTGATAACTAGATGTAAACAAGATAAATTGTGAGGATAGTTGTCGATGCAATAAATTTAAAAATAATAAAGTAAAATATGATGGTGATAAAATGGGATCCCCAACATGAATCTTCAGTAGAATACTAAATGCTCACAAGGTACAAAAGTATAGGTGATTGTTGATGCAATAAAATTTAATTTATATCTTACCTAGCGTCACTCCTCTATTTAATATGAGACTTAAACATGCATATTAACCTCACCTTCTGATGAATGCAATGCGACGCTATTTAGAACAAGTGGAATAAATTCCTCTAATCCTCACTCAACTTCTGTTGAAATGCTTGTTGGCTCAAACTATCACTGCACTTTTTAGTGTCAATGACTGCAATAACACTTCCGTCTTAAAAAATTTCAAACCCCAAGATTAAACAATAAAAGAAAGCTTGAATAAGATAACATTTAACCAAGAATTCATGTGTAATTCTATACAAATAGAAATTAGAGATTAATCACCAGCATTTAGAAAGAAATACGAAAGAATTGAATGGAGAAGACTATCCCTAGACAACTCGACTAAATCTCTCTTTTCGCTCTTGTCTCGCACTTAGGTCTCCTTGTCAAGAGCTAGTCTGCATTTGGTTTTCACATTGTCTCACCCGTGAGAGGCTTAAGCTGCCATGGCTACAAGCTTCAAGGTAAGATGATGAAGATGATGATAGAGGAAAAAAAATAAAAATATCCCCTTTTTCTTCACGTCCTCCTTTTATGTCCTGTTCCAATAGTACAGGTGTCCATTCCTCAAAATTATTCTAACATTGTACATACAAGTTGGTTATACTAGACTGGACAGCTCATGATGTTTTGGTTTTTATTTGAATAGCTGTTAGTTGCGGTGACAATTCTGGACACAATTTGGGATTAACTCATGCAGTGACATTACAGACAACTTTCAGGTGCGGTGATAATTTTGGATGCAATCTAGAGTTTACTAATGCAGTGATATTAATGCAATAAGATAGCAAAATTAAGGATAAAATAGGCTAGGATTCACTGAGTTATAAAATGTAGAATACTGAACTGAAAATGCTAAAATATATGCTAAAGATAATTAAATGGAGACAAATTAACCAATAAGTAGGGAGAAAACGCATGTTCTTTCTAGTACTATCACAACCCCAAACTTGAGTTTTTACTTGTCCTCAAGTAAAACAGAAACTAGTAAGGCTACATAAGAATTTACTAGAGCAAATGATCATTCTAGCAACTTGAATCACCTAAAATCCCAATGAATGAGTCACATTCATATGACAGAATATTGCATTGACATTACATAAGTATGAATGAATAAGATTACAGCTTCATCAAAACTAGCATCATCCATTAAATCCTAAATTCTATCTACCAATACAACATTTATTGTACAACGTATGTCTCTTTTTCTTTTTTTTTTGTGAATAAAGGATATCATTGCATTACTGTACCACTGTTCCTGATTAGTAACGATGGAGTACAACAAACCCCTAGGGAGTACGTAATTACATTGACACACACTTATGCAGCGACTCCCTTTGGCCAGATTCATTTTTCTAAAGCTTGCACTGGAGTGTTCCCTCTTAAACATTTCACAATACACCCACTTTGAAGTGTCTCTTATTCATAACTATATATATAAGTAGCTATAAAATGCAGATTCATTCAAGATTCAAAGAATGATACTAGTAATCCATTACTAATGTAGTCTAAATCATTCATCAAAGAATTGAAGATACATCATTCAGTCAAATTTATCCAACTCATTCGTTGATAATTCACATGCTTTAAGAATTAAGCATTGAATGTAACAAAAATTTTCAAACACATTTGTGTTAACCACAAATAAACCTTGCATGCTTCAAAGAAAATTTTTAAAATGTGGGTGTAATTCAAAACCTCATATGCATTCCCCCAAACTTAAAGTTTGCATTGTCACCAATGCACTAAAATTAACATGCAATGACAATAGAAATGCAACGACAGTATATACTTATTAAAATAAAACCTACAGCTACATGCAATGCATGAATACTACAACTAAAGCTTAAAATAAACTAACTCAGTTATCCACAGTCGTCAATGTGGCTGTATGATGTTTCTTTTTCCTCCTTTTCTTCTCCTCATTCTTTCCTTTTTTATCCTTAGAACGCTTCTTTTTCTTTTCTTTGGGCTTTGCGCGGTCTTCAAATTGCTCCTCAGTTCCTGGTTCAGCCCTGGCATCATCAATTGCTGTTTGTGTAGGAGAGGCCACTTGGAGTGGTCTACTGTAAACCAATATTACCCATGAATTGCATTGCTTCTTACTGGTTATCTCAGCAACTTTCGCCGATCTCACTCCAGTTTGCTCCAACTTCTCAATATTTGCACCCATAGATTCGGGTGCGGTAACAACCTTCTCAACAAAATATTCTTCTTTTTTTTTTCTCCTTTTCAGTAACTTCTTCTTCTGCAGCAACAACTTCTTCTTCTATAGCATCAACTTCCTTCACAACAACATTGTCCTCTTGATCAACAAAAATGCCATCCTCAAATAAGCTATCAATATTTAACAAGCATTCGTCGAAGTCCTTGGATTCCTCTTCTTTCTTGGTATTACAGACCTGCACAATGGGTGGGGATGCCACTGATCTATCTTGACCTTCTAAGTCGTCATCTGAGGAAGAGAGGTCATAATTATGAATGATTGGTGGAAGCATAGGGAATTTTGGTAGTGGGGATGGGCTTAGTTGGCCTAAAATAGCTACATTAGAATTGTTCCAGGCTCTGGTATAAGTATAAAACAAATTCTAGGATCGCTCCATATCTTCTACTATAGCGACAAGCTTGATCTTCCTGTAGTTGATAGAATTTACCCTTTTTTTGACATCCTTCAATTTGCGCCATAATGATGTCTCTGCATTCATGCTTTTTCCTTTTCTGTCAAGTTTGGCTTTTCCCTTTCTTGTCTTGCTGGTCTTCGCCTCCTTTAGTATCGGTGTATGGGGCATGATTCCTCTTTGCTGGCACAATAACATCACTAGGGATGGGAAACCTAAGATCCCAGTCTGCCTTGCAGTGCATTTAGCTATTTAATGGTGAAGAATTGTGCCCACATCAATTTTTTGGCCCTTGACTATAGAATGTATCAGGCACATTCTATCTAGGGAGACTATGGTGCTGTGAGTGGAGGGCTTTTGTCTGTAGTTTTCAAAGTGAAACCAAATTTTACCTTGCAGTGTTAGGTAGCGGTGGTTCATCGTATAGTTCTTTTGATGGGAAGTCATCCATGAACTCGGAGTGTTTGTCAACATCGACATTGGTGTTGTACAGCTTGTTGATGTTTTCAGCATCCCATGGTATTAAACCTTCTCGAACGAAAATAAAATCTAACTCATGATTGTAGAGATTGGCATAGAAACACGTACGAGTGAAGGCGAGTAGCTTCTAGGATGGTTGCAAAAATTTTCCCACTGTAACTTCGAGATGATTTTGGAGACTTGTTTACCCAAATTTTGTTGTGCCGAAAGAGAAATTCTGCTCAGGATGAAATTTGTGCTTCAATATGTTGTTGTGAAATCGTTCCTTTACCGCTTTATTCAAAAAGACTACTGGCTCATTTGCCTACACTGGCCTGGGGGATTTCGATTCATGGAATGTGGTAACAGAGAATGCATGATCCCTAGCATATTTGGTGGCTTTCTTGACTGAGCCTCTTGTTTTTGCCATCTTTTGTTGAGGGAAAACGATTTAAAGGTAAAAAGATTGGATTTTTAAAAGAGAAAAGAAATAAAAATTGTTGCTTAAATGCATTACAGTTGGTACGGTGAGGGAGAATTTATAAGGAGTGAAAGAGGAAGATAGAGAGGCGTGTTGTTTCGTAGAAAGGTATAGGGTTGGCGGGAAGAGTTGTGTCCAATAAAAATTATGCCTGCTTAGAAAGATCAAACGGTTGAGTGAGTTTTAATCCAATGGTGGAATCGAAATTTCTCTGAATTATAACGAGCTATAAATGGTAGTGCATACGTATGGAATGCACTGACAAAAAGATTTCAATGTGTCAAAAATGGTACCTAATTATTCTACAAAAAAGAAGGAAAAGAAACTTTAACAAAACATAAATAAAATAAAATAAACTAAAGTTTTTGACCAATTTAATGGTCTCTGCCTGATTTTGATCATTGTTGCCAAAATAGTGTTTTAGCCTTTGTCCATTCACTTTGAACTGATGTCTGTCACGCAAATCTCAAATTGTGGCTGTACCATGTGGAAATACGACGACAACTTCAAACGGTCTAGACCAACGTGAACGCAATTTACCTGGGTGCAATTTGAGTCAAGAATTGAATAATAAAACTTGTTAACCCTCGAAAAATTGTTGCTGTAAAATAATCTTGTCATGCCATCGTTTGGTTTTTTCCTAGTAAATTGCAACATTTCATAAGCATTTCTCCTAATCTCCTCCAGTTCAGCGATATTCAACAATATTTTCTTTCCAGCTACTTCATAGTCCATGTTCACTTGTTTAATTGTCCACATTGCTTTGTGTTCCAATTCGATTGGCAAGTGACATGCTTTCCTAAAAACCAATTGATACGGTGACATCCCTAAAGTATTTTTGTATGCTATCCGCAATGCCCATAAAACGTCATCCAATCAGGAAGACCAATCTTTTAGCGAAGCGTTTACAACCTTCTCAAGAATGTTCTTAATTTCTTGATTAGATACTTCGGCTTGTCCATTGGTTTGCGAATGATAAGTAGTAGCCATTCTATAATTAACTCCATATCTCTTCAATGCAGTTGCCACTTGGTTGCAATGAAAGTGTGTACCCTGATCACTAATCAATGCCTTTGGTGTGCCAAAGCGGGTGACTATATGCTTGTGAAAAATTTTTAGCACTGTCTTTTCGTCATCCTTTAGGACTGCAACAGCTTCCACCCACTTCGAGACGTAGTCAACAGCTACTAATATATAAATATTTCCAAATGAACTCGGAAGCGGTCCCTCATAAAATCCATACCCCAAACATCGAATAATTAAACTTCCATAATTGGTTGTTGCAACATTTCATTGCGTCAGGATATAGAACTAGTGCGCTGACACCTATCACATTGATTCACAAAATTCTAGGTGTCTTTTAATAGTGTCAGCCAATAGAATTTTGATTGGAGAACTTTAGCAGCAGTTCTCATACCACCGAAATGACCTTCATAAGAAGCATCATGACAATGCTTCAGGATTGAATTATCTCATCTTCCGGAACATAACGCCGAATGATGTGGTCATTGTATACTTTGAATAAATACAGCTCATTCCAATGATACTTCATTACGTCACGAAGAAATCTTTCTTTTTTATGGCTTGTGACACCCAATGAAAGTTTTCTACACACTAGATAATTAACAAAATCAGATATCAGAACTAAAAATATATAGGATTTTTCCTATATATTTCATCACCTTTTACTTAAATTTGTTGTTAAAACCAAGTAATTGTTTAATAAATTAATTAAATATGTGAAAATATGAAATTAGAACATGGAAATTATCAAAATGTGATTTTATGCTTTATTATATAGTTTTCATGCATAAAATGGCTTATTTTATATTATTTTGAGCATATTATATTTTTAAGCTATAAAGTGGGCCATGCATGATTAAATTAAATAATAAAATATAAATTTATATTTAATAATTCATTTTAAATATTTCATTAATAAATTTGGTTTTATCTAAGTAAGTAAATTAATTAATTGAAGTGGTTAAAATTATATTATTTGGTCCTCTAAACTATCTACTATTTTTGGACAGGTTTGAGAATTTTCTTCTAATTGCAAAACCGTCCAAATTGGGGACCAAGTCAACCCAATTTTCAGCTACACATGGCTGACTATAAATCAATTTTTGGTTTAATTACCCAAGGTCCTTGAAGCGTTAAAGAAATTAGAGATTTTCCCGAAGATTTGCTGGTGACCGTGTCTTAGTCCTGAGTTGTAGTGACACTCAAATTGACCAAGAGAAGAATCAACCACATTTCCTCAATTCATGGCCGGCCATCCGTGGAAGAAGTTTCAAAAGATGGACACTCCTATTTTTAGCAAACTAGCTCCCTTGCCTCACCTATAAATAAGAGCTCATTTCTCACTTTTTCAATCATCCCTCACTCATTCATCATTCTCTCCTCTCTCAACTCTCTTAGCTATCTTTCCCCCTCACGCTTATCATTATCCTTGCATAAGGATTTTTAGCAAAATTAGCCTCTGAAAGAACCCTTGGTTGGCCACCTTGGAGAACCATTAACAAAGGAGCAAAGAAAAGAAGCGAAGGAGCCTCGCCAGTTAGAGTCTTGGGTGACAACAAGTCTGAATTGTGTTTAATCTTTCTTTTCTTTAATTTAATATAAATATGTTTGCTATATGTTCTTTGTTCTTATTTAGAACAATGTTAGATTAATTTTATTTAAGCTAGGATGATTGTTTTGATTAAATAATATTTATTTGATTCATGCTTATAATGTTTATGCCTCAATCGATCATGTTTTCAATTAAAATCAAGTCTTTATTTCATTCATACGTGATTGGAATGCACCTAAATTAGCTGAGCGATCCTGACCAGTCGACGACTAGTGGACACATAATTGAAATGTGCATGCTCAATTTAGATCCTGACCCGATTAAATTATAGGTTGCATAACAACTCTTACCAAGCTTTGTTATCTGCATAGCTTTTAGATTTGTGTGATTAAATTGTTTCAAACCTGACATGTCCCTGTTACTTTACACGAATACTAAGAAACCCTTAGTAAATAAGGATCAGTAAAATGCGTATTTACTAAGTAAAGGATTCCGAAAGGACTTAATGTGGTTTCCAAACTCATGAAAGATCGAGTTGCCATGGAATGTTTTTCTGAATGTTATTAAGCATGTTGATAATAAATTGAGTTTAATTAAAGTAATTGTCCTAGTTTATTTATGTTATAATTGTTGCAAATTGTGTTTAATTTTACTAAAATCTATTTCAATCATATAGTTTGCATACTTAGGATAATTGGCATTAGGGATCATTGCATTTAGTTTAATATATTTTAATCACCACTTCTCAACTATATTATGTTTTTATTTACCAAATTGTTAATATAATTTTACAAATTAAGTGACTTAGCACAAATACAATCCCTGTGGAGACGATAACTCGATACTTACTTATTACTTGATAACGACTGTGTACACTTGCACAAACCTACGCGTTACACATACCAAGGGGTTGTATCTAGCACAAATAACTTCTCATCTGGGAATGCATCGACAATTTGAAGTAGATTTTCGTCTTCACTGCCAACTTCTAGTTAAGACAAATGGTTTGCAACTTGATTCTCTGAACCCTTACGGTCTTTTATCTTGATGTCAAATTCTTACAATAACAATATCCAACGTATCAATTTTGGTTTGGCATCCTTTTTCACAAAGAGATATCTCAATGCCAATTGATCAGTGAATATAGTAACCTTTGCGCCGACAAGATAGGAATGAAACTTTTCGAAAGCAAAGACTACAGCCAGCAATTCTTTCTTTATTATGGTATAACTAAGTTGAGCCTCTATAAGAGTTTTTCTAGCATAATAGATGGCGTGAAATGTTTTTCCCTTTCATTGTCCTAGAAATGCACCCACGATAAAGTCGCTTGCATCGCACATAACTTCAAAAGGTTGAGACCAATTTGGTGCAACAACAATGGGTTCATCCACTAGCTTCTTTTTTAATTGAAGAAAGGCATCCAGGCCAGCATTGTTAACAAAGAATTTTTGATTCTATTCCATCAATGAGAACAAGGGCTTTGTAATTTTCAAAAAATCTTGAATAAACTGTCAGTAAAACCTCGCATGTCCTAGAAAACTGCGAATACCTTTTACGGTTGTTGGTGGAGGTAATTTCTCAATGATTTCCACCTTACCCTTTTTCTACTTGAATGCCTTGACTGGAAATGTGATGTCCTAATACAATCCCTTCAGTTACCATGAAATGACATTTTTCCCAATTCAGGACAATATGTATGTCTTCACATCGCTTCAGTACTTTATCCAAATTGTTAACGCAATGATCAAAATCATTCTCATATACTAGGAAATCATCCATAAATACCTTTAAAGAGTCTTCGATCATATCTGAGAATATTGCCATCATGCACCTTTGAAATGTGGTTGGTGCGTTGCAAAGCCCGAAAGGCATACGGTAAAAAGTGAAAGTACCAAAGAGGCAGGTGAAGGTTGTTTTCTCCTGATCCTCCAGTGCAATAGCAATTATATTGTACCAAGAATAGTCATCTAAAAAGTAATAATAGGCCTTTCCAACAAGCCGATCTAGCATTTGGTCGATGAAGGGAAGTGGAAAGTGATCCTTCATTGTGGTCGCATTCAGTTTGCAATAATCCATACAAACTCACCATCCCGTGGGAATGTGTGTAGGAATTAATTTGTCCCTATCGTTGCGAACCACAATGATGCCACTCTTTTTAGGCACGCATTGCACTAGACTTACCCAATTGCTATCAGAAATCAAGGGCATCAAGCCATTTTATGATTTTCTTCTTGACAACTTCCTTCATCTTCTTATTTAATCTTCTCTGATGTTCAATCGATTGCTTGCCTTCATCTTCCAACTTGATCTTGTGCATGCAAAAATAAGGACTAATACATTGCATATCGGCAATAATCCAAGTAATAGCTCGTTTATGTTACATGAGAATATGAACCAATTTCTCTTCTTGAGTTGTGTCCAGTGTAGCGGAGACAGTACCTGGAAGAGTACCTAGAAAGACATATTTAAGATGAAGAGGTAGTGGTCTCAATTCCAGAGTAAGAGCTTTTTCAATAGATAGTTTGAAAATTGGGGTTGTTCTGTTGGCTAGGTCTAAGGATTCAATCTGTGATCCATGCTTGAGTTCAAGATTATTAGCTTTAACCATGTTGTCACAATTGTCTAAGCATTTGGCATCAGATGTCACTACAAAATCTTCAAAAAATGTTGTGCTTTGGTTATTGAATTCTTCCTTAATTAGATCATCTAGCACATCGAAAGTATGACATTCTTCTTTGTCCTTGTATTGAACAAATTCAAAAACACTGAAGGTAACTTGCTCATCATTCAGTTGCATGGTTAGTTCACCATTATAAATATCAATGAAAGTTTGGCCGATGGCTAAAAGTGGTCGTCCCAAGATTATGAGAACCTCCTTGTCGGCCTCGCAGTCAAGTATGATAAAATTAGCCGAAAAAATGAATTTATCCACATGAACTAAGATGTCTTTTATTTTCCATTCAGGTTGAGCCAAGGATTGACCGACTAGTTGTAATGTCACTGTAGTAGATTTCATGTGACCAATTCCTAACTTTCTGAAAGTAGATAGTGGCATTAGGTTAATGCTATCTCCCAAGTCGCATAAATCCTTACCCAAATAATGATTGCCAATTGAACATGGGATGGTAAAGCTCCCAAGATCTTTCAATGTAAGGGGCAACTTGTTTGTCAAAATAGCACTACAGCCTTCTGTGAGTGTAATAGTTTTAATATCAGTGAGCTTCTTCTTCTTGGACAATAGGTCTTTCATAAATTTTCCATAACTCAGACTTTGTACTAGAGCATCCACTAAAGGAGTGTTGATTTGCAGTTGCTTCAGTGTGTCCAGGAATAGCTGATATTGCTTGTCATGCTCATTCTTCCTGAATCTTTGTGTGAAGGGTAAAGGTAGAGATATATCTGCTTGTGCCGACACCTTTGATTACGTCAAAAATTTTGAAGGTCAGACAGTAGGCAGATAATTGAAAATTAGTGGAACTTCTTTTTTTGATGCATCAAAAAATTATTCAGATTCAACATTCTCACCAGTGATCAATCCGTCCGTATCTTGAGGTGCTACAGTAGAGTCGATAATCGGTTCACTAGTTTGTTTACCACTCCTAAGAGTGATAGCCTTACAGTGTTCTTTTCCCTTTGGACTAGGATTTTTCGTGTCACTAGGTAATGAACCTGGTGGTCGAGTATTCAGATTTGAAGCAATTGTCCTAATTGTGCTTCTATTGCACGAATGGAAGATGAATTCTCTTGTACGATAGCTTCCGTGTGAGTAATATGCTCCCACATTAATGCCTCAAGAGTTGCAATGAGTCAGAAGTAGAAACTTTAGTGTACGGTTGCTGTCGATGTCCTTGAACATGTTGATTTGGTATTGAAGCGTGTTGTGGCAGCAGCGGATTTTGATGTGGATGTGTCTGGCCTTTTTGTGGAGGCATCTGATTGTGCTAATTGTAACTTTGCTACTGTTGCTTGTAATTCCCTTGTTTGGGATTATAATTTCCCTGAGTAGATAAATTCTCATATTTGAATGTCGCAGCATTTTGTCCAGCATTCTAGTTCCCCAAAATGGTTGGTTGTGTGCAGAGTTGTTGTAAGAATTTCCATAAGAATTGTTAAGGATGTTACTAATATAACAGGCATTCTCAGCATGTTGTGGACAATCTTCGTAGCTATGGTTGTCACTATAAATTTCGCAAGAAAAAGTAGGAACATCAACTTGCTGAGCGACTTGTATAGGTGCAACGCCACTCGTCCCTTGCATATTTTTAATCATGTTTGTGAGAGAAGAAACTTGAGCACTTAGTGCGGTTATTGCATCCAATTCAATAACTCCTGGAGTAGTTTTTGCTTGTGCAGCTCTGGAGATAGGGTATTGATAATCATTTTGAGCAATTCTCTCAAGAATTCTCACAGCATCATTATAAGTACAAACCAACAGAGGTCCATTGGCTGATGCATCGACAAGATTCCTTGTATGTAAATTTAGCCCATTATAAAACATCTCAATTTGTGTTTCTGGTTGAATTTCGTGCTTGGGACAACGTTGAAGTAAAGATTTATAACATTTCTATGTGGTGTAAAGATTTTCATCATCCAACTGATGATAAGCAGTAATATCATTTCGAAGACGAGCATTCATTGTCAGTGGGTTAAATCGCAAAACAAATTGTGTTGCCAGTGCATCCCAAGAAGTAATTGATCTAGCAGGTAGTCTGAAAAACCAAATGTGTGCTCTTCCCTGTAAAGAATAAGGAAATAATTGCATCTTCAAGGCATCATCAGGAACACCTTGTTGACTAAAGAAAACACATATCAATAAAAAAGATTTAAGATGTTCTCTCGTATCTTTATGTGGTAGCCCAGCATATTGTCCATTAGAATTCAACATTTAAAACATTACTCGCTTAAGTTTGAAATTCGCAGCTTGGATTGCTGGCTTAGTAACTCTTGGCTGTAAATCATCCAAGACAGGTACTACAAAATTGCGTATAGTCCTATTTTGTATGCGAGCATCTTGCGACAACAATGGGTTATTTACATTTTGCTGTTGTATCGGGGGTATGGCTATATTGTTCCCTGGTAAAGCCATATTTCTTTATTCTCGAAGTCTACTCCAAACAGTCCTTTCAATTTTTGGATCAAAATTAACAAGAAAATCTAAATTTCTTCGAGTTAAAAAATACTTAAATTAAAGTTAAAGAAATAACAACAAAGAAAAACCAGTTAGTGAATACTAAATATTATAGAAAGAAAATAAAATGCAAAAAATGTACAAAAACAAAAATAAACATCAAACAAACGCCATCCTCAGACAACTTACGGGTATAGGTTGGTTATATCAAACAAAAATTATTCTATCCTTGTACATATAGGTTGGTTATACCAGACTGGACAACTTACGCAGTTTTAGTTCTTATCCGGACAAATTGCCGCCATGCAAATGCAATTCGACGCGGTCTCGATTAACTCATGCAATGACATTGTGGATAGTCACAAAAGCGGCAAAAATTTTGGATGCAATCTGGAGTTTACTCATGCAGTGATATTAATGCAATAAGATAGCAAAATTAAGGATAAAATAGGTTAGGATTCATTGAGTTATAAAATTTAAATTACTGAACTGAAAATGCTAAAATATATGCTAAAGATAATTAAATGGAGACAAATTAACCAATAAGTAGGGAAAAAATGTATGTTCTTTCTAGTACTATCAAAGACATAGATGTGGCTGGTTGGACTGATAGTACATTAGACAAGAACCAAGAAGAATAGAACCTGAATCTGTTTATGGGTTTATTCACTTGTGATGTTCATATTATGGTATATCGAAATCCTGAGTGGATGACAGACTATGAATGTGTGACTCAAACACTTTGATGTAAGTAAAGGCATGAGATCAAATAGATAAGGCACCGAAAGTTGGCATGCTGGGTGTAAAACTTTTGTAGTATGTAGCCTTATTAACAATAGTGAAATTCATACCCCAAAACATATGTAAATGATATCCTCTCATTAGCATTACATGGCTAATAAAAAGTAAATGTGGCAACGGGTCGTCCGTCTTTGTGATGGATAACTTGATCAACATTTGATAGTGATATAATTTTCATTAAGGAAGATGTAATGCTTACCATGAGATAAAATATGATCATATTGGGAGAACAAATTTTATCCCAAAAAGATCAAGGATATCCTATGAGGGTAACACACTAACGATAAGGTTATTGAAAGAGCACTAAGTACTTTCTTTCGTAATGGTATGTCATTAGGGAGAGTTCAATCATGATACTATAGTGGAACGACTTCATGACTAAATGAGTTTATAATTAATAGGCGAAAAGTCGAAACTTAATTATAAATCATTTGAGCCTCAACTTCATATGTCCAGTCAGTCCCTCCGCTAGCTCATTGAAACCATAAATGAATTGTGTGTTCAAATAAAAATGAACAGAATGAATAGAAAAAGAGAAATGGAAAACATTCAAGAATGATTATGGTTTTCACCGAAATGGAGAAATGAAATCATTTGGAAATAAATGTAGGTTTCCAAAAATGAAAATGGAAATTTGTAATCCTATATAGGATTACATAAAAAATGATAAAAGAATGAGTTTATGTTTTTGGACCTGTTTTGAAACCTACAAATGAAAATAAATCATTCGGTCATAATGATCATGTTGAGTTGTAACATATTGAATGAATTTTCTCGAATTTTATCGGGGTAAAATGGTTAAAATTTTACCACGGGTAAAATTATAAAAAATTTTACTAGTTTAATTTGGTATGAGAAAATGATTTAATATGTAAATATTAAATTTTATTTTGGGAAATAGAAAAACTGAACTAGGTTGGTACGTATTACAAAGTATTGGGTCAAAAAGGCCTAAGAAGTACTTGTAATTGGACCCGATGTGAGAAAGGCCCAAAACTCGTCATATAACATGAAGGGGTGGCTACCCTAGTAGAAATACAAGGGTAAGTCATTCACCCCTCTCCTACTCTAAGCACGATGTAGTTTTTCTATTTACAACAAACCTCTACAACACTACAAGGGTTCTACATTCTTTTCTTATAAATAGATGACACCGGTAAAGCTATTAGCACAATTTTTGAGAGATTTTTATTCTGTCGAAAAATAGAGAGAATTGATTCTTGACTTATAAATATATTTTTCAGAATAATAATTTTACCGGTTTCTGTTAAAGAAAATAGAATTTTTGTTTTCACCCTAAAAGAGAAACCTTTTGTAGTTTTGTGTTTTGATTCAATTTTTTTTAGCCCACACTCAAAGTAGTTCATGGGACGAGAATGGTGGAGAAGATCGTTTGGTTGAAAGCTAGAAATCATCAAGGATTCGCTTATCCAAAAATAAAAGTACGAATTCGGTTAAGGTTTATTGCTATAAATATCACAAACCATGTCGGTTTTCAAAAGTTCAATTTTCTGCTGTGCAAGAAAACTGTTTACAGGCCGAGATTTTTCCAACAATTGGTATCAGAGCCAGGTTGTGCTATGTTTATGGTGTAAACCTAGGCGCAATCTTTCTCTTCATCTTATTTGATCAATATTTGATAAAATGTGACATTCTTGTAATTATTTGCATGTTTAAGGAAATATATGTGAATGAATACAATATTATATATATTTTATATAATTATTATTTTTTCCAAGGTTGTGGTTTTTTGGAAATAGATCGTGGACTATCATCTCCACATAGGATTTTTTTATTTATAGAATTCTTGTGAGCTAGAAACAGACATAAGACCTAAATGTAATTTTTCTAAAAATGAGTTCATAATGGGGAGAAGATTGAGTGATGGTAGTCGAAGACATAAGGAATGCCTTGTGTGAAAAAAATATGTAATTTTTGGTTTTTTATTTATTTTCTAGAAATAAACTATGAAAACCTTTGTTGCCAATTTTATTTTATTACTTATCTCTTTATATATTTGTTTAATAATTATTGATGATATAATTGTGATATATATGTTGAGATGACCCATAGTTGATCTATCAAATATAAGAAGTGTGGTAATGAGAAAACACACGTGTTGTATCGTTGTGTTCACTTCTTCATGTTATTCGACTACTATGAGAAATGTGGTAATGAGAAAGTGCATGTCTAGGATTGGATCTGGTAAGGAAAGACTTGGTTTTAAAGGTGTCAAATACAAGTCACCTCCCTTTCCTAGGAACTTACCAGGTTCACGGTTCACATTCACTTGTTTAGTTTTTCCCTTAAAAGAAAAATTGTGGAGAATCAAAATTGTTTGATTGACTCTTGTGAATAATTAATGTGAATATTATAAAATTGTCATAGCATGTCATGCATACATGACATAAGCATGCCATATAGTTTAGGAAAGAATGTCACATGTACTTTAAATGCATATATTGATTATAAATGAATGAAACCCAAAATGAAAAACCTTGCATGTTTTTAACAAATTGAGTGGGAAAAGGTTCCTAAACAAGACCCACGGCCTCCATCAATAGTCTCTTGTGATGTCATGCAAAGTGCACTACCTCACAGTAGGATTGCTATGTCAATTTCATTGAGGATATTTCATGAAAGTAAGAAGAATTTTCTTGTGATCAAATGATAATTAGACTGATCCTTATGGTAGGCATTATCATGCGATAAGTCAAGAAATTTTTTCTTCAAAAGAGGACAACTAGTCAAAGCATGATGTGATAGGTGGAGTCGATGGTTATACACACAAGATCTTCTAGTTAAGTAACTCCCTATGGAGCTCAACTTAATTTTCAATGATGGTCAAACGTTACATGATTATTAGTTCATGTGAATGCCTAAGGAATTAGGTTTATGTACTAACTAGATAGAAATCTATGTTCTTACTAGTTGACCATGACCACCCCATGGTGGCTTGATTCAATAGGTGTGGGAATTATCATTGCAATGGCTTACAAATTTTTTCAAGGTTTAATGTAAGACGCATACATCATCTTAGAGCATATCGAATGTTGCAAAAAAATTTCAAACATTTGTTTAATAAAAAGACATTAATATATGAATGTTTTCTTTTCAGTTCAAAAATGACACCAACTCCCTTATTGAACATACTCACTAAAAAAAATTGAACGAAAATAACTATAAGGAATGGAAAAGGAACCTGATAATTGTCCTGAGCACTGAGAAATTTAAAATAGTTCTTGATAATAAGTGCCCACCGGCCACTCAACCTAAGGCTAGAAAACGCTGGGAAGTGTCTGATGAGATAGCTCATTGCTATATCCTGGTAAGTGTGACCAGTACTATACATAAGCAATTGGAGAGCTGTAAGACTACTAAAACGATTCTAGATAATCTAGAAGACATGGTTGGAGGTCGACAATCAGCCATAACTAGCTTGATGAATGCCTAGCAAAAGCTCGACACTCTGGTCAAAGACTACATGATCATTTTTACGCACTACTTTACCGAGGCTGCAAAAAATGAGGCCAATCTAGACAAGAGCATTCAAATTGAGATGGTGTTCAAAAGCTTGTCAAAGGATTTTGTTGGTTAACCTTCGCAACAAAAACCTAAGGCTTACACAACTCATGAAGGAGTTACAATCCTATAAGTTGATTTTGAACAGTGGTCAACAGGTCCAAAAAGCATAAGCAACTATAGTTGTCACTTCTTTTTCAAAAGGGAAGGGAAAACACACTAAGAAAGGAAATGCTAGGGTCTCTAGGCCACAACAAGTGGAAAGGAAGAGAACTAGAAAGCCTAAAGACTTATCTAAGTTTAAATGCTTCTTTTACAACAAGAAAGGGCACTGGAAAACTGTAAAAAGTGGAAGGAATACCTAGCTACAAAAGGCAAATGTATGGAAATCTTGATGATAGAAGCTTGTTTAGTGGAATACTCAATAGACCATTGGGTCATTGATTGGGGGGCTACTAATCATGTTTGTGTTTCTCTATAGGGGTTCGACGAGACAAAAGATCTTAGAGATAATAGCTTATCATAGTGGATCGGGAAGTGAACAAGTGTGGTAGGTGAAGCAATGGAAGATGTACATCTTTATTTTGATAATTTTAGAAAGGCTACTTTAATAGTTTTTTTATGTACCAAGTTTAAAAAAAAAACTTAATTTTCATTGCATATTTATATAAAGACAGGTTGATCGTGACTTTTAATAATGGAATTGAAATATTTAGAAATTTCAATCTTATGTATAATGGATGGATGTCAAATAATCTCTATGTTATCAAAATAAAGATGTACATACTGCTTCAGATTGAAATATCGAATAAAAGATTTAAAACTTCACTCTAATTAGGCGTAACTTTGGCATTTGAGACTTGGTCATATTAACCGAGAAAGAATCACTAGACTTGTAAAAGACAACATTTTAAGTTTACTTAAATAAGTTGATCTTCCACAATGTGAACCTTACTTGGAAGGTAAGATGACTAAGGATCTTTTAATGCAAAAGGAACAAGGGTCGAAAAACCCCTAAAACTTGTGTACATTGACGTATGTGACCCCATAAGCTTTTGTGCAAAAGGTAGTTACGAGTATTATGTAACCTTTATTAGTGACTATTCCAGATATGGGAGATGTATCGTAAGATTGAAAACTTTGATAAATTCAAAGAGTTTCATGTGGAAGTGGAGAAACAACTAGGTTTACCCATTAAGACATTCGGTCTGATCGAGGTAGAGAATATTTATCTTATGATTTCTTAGGGTACCTCATAGGGAATGGGATTTTATCCCAAGTAACTGTGTTAGGAACTCCACAGTAGAATCGCGTGGTAGAGACAAGGAATCGAATATTGTTAGACATGGTACATTCGTTGTTAAGTTATTCGAAGCTATCAATCTCTGTCTGAGGATCTACGGTACAAACGGCCTGCTATATTCTAAATAATGTGCCAACTAAAGTAGGAATTGTGGCATGGTAGGAAGCCAAGTCCAAAACATTTAAGTATTTGGGGATGCCCAACCCACATATTGGATAAAGATGCGAAGAAGTTTGACTCACAGACAGAATTGTACATGTTTGTAGGTTATCCAAAGGGAACAAAGGATGGTTTGTTTTCTAACTCGAAAGAGCAAACTATTCTAGCGTCAATTCATGCTACTTTCCTTAAAGAAAATCACATGAATGACTTCAAACCTAAAGGTAAAGAGGTACTTAAGGAACTTTCAAGAAATATATAAAACCCTACAGAAACGGTTCCAAAACTAACTCCTAATAGTAGACCTGCAAATGATCAACACCATAGGAAGCTTCCTCACAGTGGGAAGGTCTCTCGTAGGCTTAAGTTCTTCCAATCTAGAGGAAGTTTTTTTAACACTAAGTCTACCGAAAAGGAAGATGATAACCCACTCACAAATGATGAAGCAGTGTAGAGTACTGATTCTAAGCTCTGAGAAATAACTATGAAAGCTTAGACAGACTTTACGTATCCCAACTCAGGGTGGGAACCTGTAGACTTAAAAGAAGGGATAAAACCCATAGGGCGTAAGTAGATTTACAAGAGGAAAATAAATATGGATGGAAATGAGGAAACTTATAAGGCCAGACTTGTAGCGAAATGTTATTTTTAGAAAAAAGGTATCGATTACGTAGAAACCTTCTCTCCAGTTGTCATGCTCAAGTCAATCAACATATTACTATCCATTGCGGTGACTTTCAATTACGAGATCTGAAAAATGAATGTTAAGATAGTGTTTTTGAACAGCTATCTTGAAGAGAGCATCTACATAATGCAACCCACCTGATATATAGGTAAAAGAAATGAGCATAAAGTTTACAAATTGCTTAGATTCATATATGGACTTCAGCAAGCGTCCTGCTCATGGAATCAAAGATTTGATCAAGTGATCAAGACTTTTGGATTTGAGAAAAATGTGGATGAATCTTATGTTTACAAATGTTTAGGGGATGGAAATGTGGTCTTTCTCATTCTAAATGTCGATGACATTCTACTAATTGGAAATGATGTAGAGACATTGTCATCAGTTAAACTGTGGTTAACCCAGTAGTTTAGCATGAAGGACTTGGGAGAAACTAATTTTGTTCTAGGTATTCGAATCCTACTGGACTTAAAGAACATAGTGATAGCATTGTCTCAGGCTACATACATAGACAAGATATTTGAGCATTATATAATGACCGATTCAAATAAGGGAAATCAACCATCTGTATCGAGATTTCATTTCTCTTTAGAGGACTGTGCTAAGACAGTGGAAGAAAGAGAGAACATGAGAAAGGTTTCCTATGCTTTAGTAGTAGAAAGTCTCATGTATGTTATGTTATGTACACACCTAGATATATGTTTTTAGTCCAGTTGGTAAGTCGACATCAAGTGAATCCAAGACCAAGGCACTAGTAAGTAGTTAAGCATATACTCAAGTATTTACGGAGAACGAGAGATTATATACTTGTGTATTTTAGAGGAGATCTCACTACTCTCGGATATGTTGATTCAGATTTCCAATGTAGCAATAGCTAATACCAATGAGACAAGAAACCATAAGAGGACAAAACATATCGATCGAAAGATTATATCATAAGAGAGGCAATTGCAGAAGGAATCGTGGATGTAGTCAAGGTCGTATATGAGGACAACCTTACGGACCAGTTTACCAAGACTCTACTAGCTAGGAGTTTTGAGAAACACATGGAGAGCATGAGAGTGGTAAATATGGCTCACCTACTTCACTAGGGCAAGTGAGAGACTATTAGATTTGGTGCCATGTGTGTATTATATTAGTTAATAAACTTGTAATTTTTCTAAACATATTGATTAATAAAATTATTCACGAATTAAATTAATGTACTTTGTATTTTTTTCCTCACATGGGTTTTGTAAGTAAAGTAAAATTGAATCAAATGTTGCTAATTGGTTGCCTAAATGTTTAACTAACACTAAGCAGTATTACGTGGTTAGATCGTAGTACATAAAGATAACTTGTGTTAGTAAACGAACCTAAACATGTCCTTAGTCTAATAAAAAATGATCAAACCGATTGAAAGACTTGTATGTCATCTATCAAATCCAATTGGGGAGATGTTTTGTCTTGGGCATCAGAACGGATGACTCCCACAAGATAGAGACATAGATGTGACTAACTGGATTTATAGTACATCGAACAGGAACCAAGCAAAATATATCATGAATCCGTTTATGGGTTTATTCACTTGTGATGCCTTGTAAAAAACTAAGTTCAAATACATAAGCAACTGAAAGCTGGTGAATTGAATGTACGACTTCTATAATATGTAGTGCAATTAATAACAGTGGAATTCATGGCCCAATACATGGGTAAATTATATCCTCTCATTGGCATTATAACGGGTTGTCCGTCTTTTCGATGGATGACTTGATCACTATTTGATAGTGATAGAATTTTCATGAAGGAAAATGTATTGGCTACCATGAGATAAAATAAGATAATATTGGGAGTACGAATTTTATCCCAAAGAGATCAATAATATCCTATGATGGTAACACGCTAATGACAAGGTCATTGGACAAACACTAAGTAGTTGTTTTCGTAATGGTGTGTCATTGGGGAGAACTCAGTCACGATACTATAGTGGAATGACTTCATGACTAAATGAGTTTATAATTAATAGGCGAAAAGCTGGAGCTTAATTATAAATCATTTGATCCTCAGCTTCATATGTCCAATCAGTCCCTCCCCCAGCTCGTTGAAACTAGAAATGAATTGCATGTTTGAATAAAAATGAATGGAATGAATACAAAAAGAGAAATTAGAAACATTCAAGAATGATTATTATTTTCACTGAAACGGATAAATGAAATCATTTGGAAATTAATGTAGTTTTCCAAAACTAAAAATGTAAATGAAAATGGAAATTTACAATCCTATATAGGTTTACCTAAAAATGATGGAAGAATGAGTTTATGTTTTTGTACTGTTTTGAAGCCTGAAAATGAAAATAAACCATGTGGTCATAGTGAACATATTGAGTTTTGACATATTGAATAAATTTTCCTAAAATTTTATCGTGGGTAAAATCGTCAAAATTTTACTAAAGTAAAATTGGGATGAGAGAATTATTTAATATGTAAATATTAAAGTTTATTTTTGGAAATAGAAAAACCGAATCCAGTTGGATCACATTACTAAGTACTAGGTCAAAAAGGTCTAGGAAGTATTCATAATTGGACTCGATGTGAGAGATGCCCAAAACCCCTCATATAACATGAAAAGGGCGGCAAGCCTAGTAGAAATATAAGGGTGAGTCGTTCACCCCTCTCCTACTTTAAGTAGGATGTTGTTTTTCTATTTAAAATAAACCTCTACAACTCTACAAGGGTTCTACCCTCTCTTCCTATAAATAGATGACACCAATAAAGTTACTAACACAACCTTTAAGAGTTTATTATTCTACCGAAAAATAGAGAGAATTTATTCTCAACTTATAAATATATTTTTCAGAATACCAATTTTACTGGTTTCTATTAAAGAAGAGAGAATTTCTAATTTCACCCCAAAAGGAAAACTTTTTCTAGTTTTGTGTTTTGATTCAATTGGTTCGATCCCACACTTGAAACAGTGGTACAAGAATAGCGGAAAAGATCACGCGATTGAAAGTCGAAAAACATCAAGGATTCGCTTATCCAAAAACATAGGTACAAATTATGTTAAGGTTTATTACTATAAATTTCACAAACCGGGTCGATTTTCAAAATTTTAATTTTTCGCTATGCAAGAAAACCCTTTCCAAACCTGGTTTTATTCAACACTTTGTTGTGAAATTTATTAGTTACTTCTATACATCTAACCCAATAGATAAGGTGTCTTACCTTTTATCCGAAGAACTAAGTGCTAGGTTCTTATTTTCGTATAAACTTGACAAGAGAAAAAAAGTAAATGATGAAGAAATTTGAGATATTTTTTTATTCAAAATAATATGGAATTTTTAATGAAAAAGCTCAATTTATAGGCATTAGGTGTTTTGATATTCTTAGGATGCCCTTGTAGACGTAGGAAAGAGTTAAATGCATGAGTGATGTTGTGAAGAGGAAAATAAGTTGACTTCTTAACTTTGGTATAATTTCGCTTTTTCTACTCCTAATTTTAATTTATTTCATCGTCAAGACCCTAGTTTCACTCTCGACCCAAACCAACGACTGTAGCTTGCCAAGCCCACTGGCGACCCCAGCTCGCCAGGCCCTCTGGTGAACCCTAGCTCCCAGGCCCACTGGCGACCCCAGCTTGCCTAACCCCAAACTCTTAGGCCCTATTCTGGGATGTTACAAGTTCCCTTCTAAATTTGATTACACATGCCTATGTTCCATATTGTCATTTATTACACCATGCAATCTCTTGTACAATATTTTAAAAATGCAAATGGATGAATAAACAACATATGAAGCATATTATTCAATTATGATATTTCTTGCTTGTTTGATACTATTGAAAGTGTGATCCTAAGTTATTAAGTCAATTATGGCACACATATAAAGTGTAATTTCGGGTTGTTTAGTGAATGGTTGTACACATATACAAAGAGTAATCCCGAGCCGTTAGGTCAAAGGTTGTATATATATAAAGCATAATCCTGAGTCGTCAAGTCAAAAGTTGTGCATACAAAGTGTAATCTTGGGTCATCATGTCAATGGTTGCACAAATATACAAAGCATAATCTCGGGTCGTCAGATCAAAGGTTGTGCCTAGGAAAGTCTCCAAACATGCACTTAATGTTATTATCAACCACCACATTTGATAAGCATTAACTCATTGCATGAAACAATTGAAGTTTTAAGAGTTATACCCTTCGCCAAGTCACTGAACATCTTTGTTGTTTTATTAAACTCCCTAATATGGTGCAACTCTCGAAAAAGGTCCGTGGTGCAGTCCAACAGACCTTCTGTGACTAACATTGGAGCACATGTATTGATTGAGGCCTTAGAAGCCCCTCCACTCTCCATAATGGATGTTGTGAGGGAAATTTTACTTGGAGAAACAAGTCCCTAGGTGATCAGCCTCTGAGGCTTGAGCATACTAAATGCATTGCCTAAGTCACTCTTGGTCTTCAACTTCTTTGAGTAGGTGCTAGGTTGCTTGCTAGCCCTTTTCTTGCCTAAAATGGCCTTGGCCCTACCAAGAATTGAGTCTAAAAAAGCTTGAATCCATCCATCCTGAGCCTAAAGTTGATTTAGTTTTATGAACAAAATAATGATCAAACTCAACAAAATGAAATACAATCCAAATACTTAGAAATTTTTGAATAACTCGAGGAAAAGGTACAACAAAATTTCAAGGGGGTATCATAATGACCCTCCAACCCTGTTTCACCCACTCCTATTGTTTAACAAACTTCTGAAGAGCCTCTCTATCCATAATCATACCCAAACTAATGACATTCAGGGAGGCTTCCTCATCCTCTTCCTCATTATCTATGGAAATTTCAATTTGGGTAGAGTTTGCGGAATGCATTTCCTTAACTGAAGCTTGAGCTTGGCTACTTGACGCAGACAGTTGAGTGGTCCCTACACCAATAGCAACAGTTGTGTTAGTCCCCACAACAACAAGCACCCTTTATCCTCAAGGGAAATGATGGGCAACGGATGTGGCATATCTTTTGGGATCCCCCATCTCTGATCTGGAAACTTTTCATACTCTACAATGTATTGGCAAGGCTCCTCCATCAACCTATAAAGGATTAGGACCATTGTATCATCCGCATCAAAGGGACATGACTGATCTCAAGGCTTTCAGGTCTCATCGTTGATGAAACCTAACCCAAAACCACTCTAGCAATAACCATTTATACCCCCAATTGATAAGGAAATATTTGAACACCTTCCGAAGGATAATGACTCATGGAACAACAAGGATACCATACTTACTCAACACACCAAATTGCCTAGCCTTCTAATGGAGGCCTTAAGTTGCATAAGTTTGTTGGAGGCAAAGTCCACACAATTGGGAAGCTGAAGCTATCACCAATCTTTAACTCCATGAATGCGTACTTATGGTTGTCTAGACTTATGTTATTAATCCTGTTTGGAGAAGTATAGCAACCTCGATTGGTTAGCACTCTATCCTCGATCAACATTAGCATATTTTGAAAGATTCTTAGTTGGGGACACATTCCCTGTTCTTGGAAAAGAATGATGAATCATATTATTATCCACCAATAAGTTGTAGCCAGTTTTCCTAGAGCAACCTCATAACAACTCAACACTTCATGCATGAACGAATGAGGAAAAATGGAACCCTGCCTCAAGCATGTAAAAAGGCAGATAGAAACCTAGCCTCCTACCATTGTACTTAGGACCATACATGGTGCTTAAGGCATAAAACCCCTTTGTGATGTTGAATTCATACTTATAATGTTTGATTAACAACCCACAAAAATGGTGTAACTGCCTCATCTCCCTCTTGTTGGTGGTGCATTCAAATACACCACATACCATGGGCTCCCTCTCCAATCATAAAGGTTTCCTCACCCTCCTCCTAACCACCTTAGAAGTCTCTACCTTCCCGCTATAGTTGTTTTCGACCATCGAAGGTTTAAGAAAAGGAAAAGACACTTAAAAAATGAAAACTGACCCAAAATCAAGCAAATAGACAATGACGAATGAGGAACAAGAAAGGAAGGAAGGAAGGAAGAAGAATAGAAAAAACACAAATAAAAAGAATAGCTCGAAGAAAGCAAACAACACTCAAAAGGATTTTCCAATTTGCAGAGAAAGCTCTCAAATGATAAAGAAACTTTAAAGAAAGCAAACAGGCTAGTTGTTGAAGAAGGAGGACTATTACAAAGACTTCCTAAATTTGTGCATTTAGTAGCCTAAGAGCCCTAATGATTCATGGACCATTCACAGTAGGGTACATGTCCAATGAAAGGATGCAAAAGCCCACTCTATTTTTGGCACCATTTCCTTAAGCACATCTACAATACCTTACTATTAATACAACTATTCTAGAACCTTTGATGCAACTCTCCTTTCTATGAAGTGTCCTTAACAAGCACAAAAGGCAACTCTTGGTAAGCCAAACTATCAACTCCTTCATCTGCTCGAACATCTTTCATTGAGAGCCTATGTAGATGGGTCTTGAGATAGGTCATTTTGTAACCTAACTCTCAATTGGGGGCAAATTGTTATACTCCTACCCTAGTAATGACACATGGAAGAACAAGGGATGGCTTGGAATGAACCTGGGCAAGCACCCCCCACTTGATGCGACCCATGGGCAACCCTCCATCTCATACCCTTTAAAGTTACCCTTCGTCCAAAGTCATTCTTGACTAACCATTCACAAATTCCACTTATGCCATTTGAGAGGCCACTCGCTATAAGCCACCAGATATAAGCCCTCCGTGGGGGCCACTAAGAGACCACTAAGGCATAACAACCTCATACAACCTCAGCAAGGAGAATGTCAAAGACAATATTGTACATGACAACAGCTAACATGCAATGAACTTGCCATCTAGTTGACTGCACGAGTAGGCCTACCACCCATATTGTAGGTGACATGGCACTACCTGACAATAGACATCCCCAGCATATTCCCTAGAGCATGAGGAGCAAAGGATTGATTCTCCTCCTTTAAAAAGTCCGGGTGTTCTCTAGCCTTCTCCCTCTTACTTCCTCTCTTTTCTTTCTCCCTCAGCTTCTTATTCCAACTCTTTATCTGTCAAAGGTGAATCGGCTCTCCAATCACCATTACCATCTCCCACTAATCTCCTCATTGTTGATTCCCTGTATCAACTGCACCAAAAAAACAAATCAAAGGATGAAAGTTTTGATGCAATATTTTCTTGGGTGCCATTAATAAATCTTAAGATAAATCATTTACTAATCTATTTATAGAACTTTCACTACAAAAACCATGTGAACAATACGACCCCCAGACAAAACTATCACTATCAAATCTATAAAATCTCATGAAATTACATAACTTCCGAGAAAACATTTCATGATTTCAGGGATATTTTCTTGAGTTCAAAAACAACAAAGTAAGGGAGAACTTGCGTTTCTGTTTCTCTTCGATCTTGTTTTTATAACTCTAGTTTAGTTTAGCTTGAGTTAGCTTCTGTTTACATTGATGCATGGCTTAAATGTGACTGTCATTTCATGTTTAAAAAGTGTCCCAAACAGTTCCTTGAATGGAAATATCAAATCGGCAGCTGATCCCTCTCTTTTCTTGTTCTCTATTCTGTTCCCAAGCATCTGCTTTGTTCTAAACAGAAACCAGTCAAGCACAAGCTATATTTCTTTGTCTATTATCATATTAACTGCTTCCAAAAATGTCTACTTGAGATAGATTTGAATGCGAATAATATAGTATGTCCAAGCTTGTGTTCGAACATCGCATGTCCTGTCTGTTTTATGGCTAGGATTCATGTTGAATTGGAGAAAATTGGATATTTCAGACAGAACCATGTTGGCTGCTCGATCAAAAGTATGGTGGTTGATATTTACAGCTATAACGATGATTGGATTCTTTGTCGTGGTATCTGCGCTTGTTGCAGCAGAACCAAGTTCGAGTCCTAATCAAGCTCCGGAGAACAACTATGTTAGGAAAGCATTCAAGTTCTTAGAGCTTAACAATAGACAACGTTATGAACATCAATGGCCAGTAAGACCAATACTTTTTCTGTTGTTTCATGATGTAGCACGTTTTTGGAGTTTCCGTGGGGATTGTCTTGTGAGTAAACAACGAATTTGTTTGATTTTTTTTTTTTTTTTGTTGGCAGGACATGAGATTTTGCTGGCAAATTGTGGTGGGTTCAGTACTTGGATTCCTTGGGGCTGCATTTGGGAGTGTTGGAGGTGTTGGTGGAGGAGGTATTTTTGTTCCCATGCTTGCCTTAATTATTGGGTTCGATCCCAAATCATCAACAGCAATCTCTAAATGTAAGACTCATAAATCAAGTTTTGGAATTTCCATACATTTTGAAACATCTTAAATATTTTCGTCTTTTGTTTTTGGGGGATCTGGTTAGGTATGATTACCGGTGCAGCAGCTGCAACAGTGTGCTACAATATAAGGCAAAGGCATCCTACACTTGAATTGCCTCTTATTGACTATGATTTGGCCCTTCTATTTCAACCAATGTTGGTTTTAGGAATTAGTATTGGGGTTGGCTTCAATGTGATCTTTGCTGATTGGATGATCACAGTTTTGCTAATTATTGTCTTCATAGGTATCACAATGTTTGAATTCTGTTGATTTTTATTCATACTCCTAGGAAACCTCTTTTCTGATAGCCTCTACCGGTTCACAGCTATGTCAACTAAGTCATTCCTCAAAGGTATTCAAACATGGAAAAAGGAAACAATAAAGAAACAGGTAGTTATATATATACATATATATCCTTTTCTACGCCTGTTAATATGCATGCGTGCGTGCATGTATATATGTGGTTCAGCTTAATTCTTGCTCTAATTCCTGTTATGATCTGATTTTCATAGGAAACTGCAAGGCATCTAGAATTAAATGGTGAGTTAACCCAACATGAAGTTACCACAGAAAGCAAAGAAGGAAAACCCAAGGTAGGTTCACAACCGGCTAGTTTCACCATTTTGTTAAACCAAATCATATTAAGTAATAATCACAGAGTTCCCATGGCGTCCATCTTCTTCGTCTTCAGGTGTCTCTTATTGAGAACATATGCTGGAAAGAACTTGGACTTCTCGTTGTTGTTTGGATTTTAATCCTTGCTTTACAGATTGCAAAGGTGTTTCTTCCAAGTAATCAATTTCCTATACAAGTTGTGTGCTTCTTAACATTCAACTAACTGAAAATCCAAATTTCGAACACAGAATTATTCAACAACCTGTTCAGTAGAATACTGGGTATTGAATTTCTTACAGGTACTTCAAAATTTCAAACACATTTAGAAAATCAAACCTATAATATAATCTGGGTTATGTAATGTTTTGAACATTTGGATTTAGATCCCAGTGACAGTGGGTGTATCATCATATGAAGCAGTGTTCCTTTACAAAGGGCGGAGAAAAATAGCATCCAAAGGGGATGCAGTGGCTAACTGGCGAGTTCACAAGCTTGTGATTTATTGTGGATTTGGTGTTTTGGCTGGTGTACTTGGTGGGATGCTTGGTCTTGGAGGTGGCTTCATCTTGGGTCCTCTTTTTCTTGAGATGGGAATCCCCCCTCAGGTCACTTCATACTTTCACTTTTATCTTTTTCCTTCTCAAAGTTCTATAAATTTAATCACCCAAGTACCTTTTTTCTTAATACTGCACCCTAATTTACCCGAAGTGTGTTCAGGTACTATACCAAAAAATTATATCTGAACGCGTTTTTGGGTAGTATAATTTTTCAAACGTAAAACAAACTATATGGAAAATGGATAGGTGTGAATTCAAATATTAGCAAACATCCTATTTGTTTTTATTTATTTATGATTTCTAATAATGGAATAATATTTAAATTCGGGTATTATAATTATTATTTAGATTATATTTAAATGTTTATATATATATATATATATATATATGCGAATAATGGATTTGAATACTTGAATCCATTTTATCTCTACAAATAATTTATTTGAATATTTAAATCTAAAATCACTGTTATCTTTCTTTTATTTGTAATATTTTTTTAAAATGACCTTGAAAGATAATGTTATCCTATTCAAATTCCGATAGTAATACTCAAATTCAATATAAATAATAAATAAATAAAATTTTTAAAATAATTATGTATATATAGTTACAGATATCACTTAACGTTCATCAGAAGAAATGACATGAAGTGTTGCAAAATTTATTGTAGGTATCAAGTGCAACAGCCACTTTCGCAATGCTATTTTCAGCGTCAATGTCGGTGGTTGAGTATTATCTTCTGAAAAGATTTCCAATTCCTTATGGTATATACTGCTCTTGCTCTAAATGGTTTAGTGCAATTGAATGTATGTTTGTTTAAAATCACGTAGAGATATATACTTACATGCGTTGCCGCCTTTGTCTTGAACGAAACAGCTCTTTACCTTGCTGGGGTGGCCACAATTGCTGCATTTGTTGGGCAACATGTCGTGGGAAAAGTCATCAAAATACTGGGGAGATCATCCATAATCATCTTCATTCTTGCTGGGATGATCTTCGGCAGTGCCATTTCATTAGGTAAATATTTGATTACCCAACTCTGGCTTTTGAAATTCTCACGATAAAACTGATAAAATTTATTAAAATTATATCATCGTCTGAATGCAACAGGTGGGTTAGGCATTGCAAAAATGATCAAAAGGATTGAAAGAAAGGAGTATATGGGATTTGAAGACATTTGCTCGTATCGGCCTTAGTAGCAAAATCTGAATATTATTCAATACCAGAGGCGAATTGAATTACAAGTCTCCTTCCCTTAATTCTTAAGATACAAGACAATTCATGGCACCCATAAGTTGTGTTTCAGATTTGGGTTACAAAGTCAAAGAGGACTAGCCTCAGCATCCATTTCCTTTTCTATTTTTATTTCTGACTAATTTCCATTTTTTCCCCTTAATTGTTATTATCGGTATTATTTATGATTACTTATTGAAAAAAATTTTATCACATGTAATAATTTATAACACTTAATTGCACCAAACATCTCAAATTGTGCTCTCCTTTTAAATTGGTATTTAAACTTTAAAATATTCTAATTACATCTTAAAACTATCGATATTAGATTAATAAGGTAATTTTGTTACTAAAGTCGTTAATTTAACCATTAAATAAGACGTCGGATCTTATTTGACATAATTTAAAATGAAATATGTAAAGAAAATGAATATTGTAAAAATCTTGATTTTGAGGTTTTCAAAACTTTTACATAAAACTATCGTTTACTCCTTTTTTTTATTCTACTTTATTTTTAGTTTTAATTTCAATAGTTATGTGGTATCATTTTACTTTTCTTTAAAATTTTTGTTTTATATTATGTTACGTAAGATTTTACGAGTCATTTAATGGTTAAATTAATTGTTTCAATAATGAAAGGACCGATTAATATAACATCGATACTTTAAAGATGTAATTAGAATATTTTAAAATTCGAGGACCAATTTAAAATGAAAATCATAACTTAGAGACGACTGTTATAATAATAACTAATAAATTCAAATTTAAAAGTAACAAACTTACATTCGACGAGAAATCGGTCAAATAAATAAATTTTAAAACAAATTTTTATTATGAAACTTATGTGATGGCTTGATGGTCAAGGTTGTTCACCGCTCTAGGTGTAGCCTAGATTCGAGTCGCACTAGTTATGTTTGATGTTCGGGTTTTTCCTTGTTATTGTAATTTACTAAAAAAAATTTATTCTAAATTTATGTAATAATTTTAAAAATATATATTTTATAATTTAATTTTAAGTTAATTGTTCAAAATTATAATATTTAATATAATTGTTTTCAATTACATATTATAAGTATATATTTATATTTATAAAATATATAATTTTTCACTTAATTACGAAGTTACATAGATTTTGCAATTACAAATTACTATTATTTTTATTTTATATATTAATTACTATTATGTTATCCATAATACTTTTTAGTCATGTATTATAAAATATTTATTAATATATTTACCTTTATGTTATTAAATCAGTTACAAAATTTTATTTTTACTAATACGTACGCATCATATGTTGTTAACTTATAATTATTCATCTATAAATTTATTAATATTTTATCAATCATTTACTAACATTTCAATATCTAAAAGTGTACATAAGTTAACAATTAACTATGAGTCAACATATTAATATTTTTTTTTAATCTAAAACATGCAACTTGATGAATTAATATATTAAGGGTAAGCTACAAAAATACTCATTTTTGTTTGCCTCATATTACACTTTAGTCATTTATGTTTGAAATGTTAAGTTTTAGTCACATTATCGTTTTGTTACAAAGTGATCACTCTATCGTTAAACTCCGTTACCTCCCTAACGGCAGTCCTACGTGACAGTCTAAATGAGTTTTAAATGCCAACTTGGATGTCCAGCTGAGAACCGTTCGTCTCCTTTTTCTTTTAGTTTTCTTTTCCATTTTGATTGAAAAAGCTATTGTCATATTTATTGAATAAAAATAGTAGAAATCAAATTGAGTGCTTCATCAATCGATTGGATTTTTTATTCAACATGGAAAAACAAAGGATGAATTCAATGGAGGATCCAGGTATATCTTTTTTGCATCTGTTTGTCCTTTTTACTGAATAAGTGGTTTTACTCTAAAATAACATATTGTTTAATGACAAACCTAAATTAAAAATCTTGATATTTTCTTCCTTTGCATCCATCCGTCTTGGTATATCTTCCTTTTTGATATTTTTTCACAAAAGAAGAAGCCCTTTAAAAGAACCCTAAAATATCCAATCTTTAATAAGTATGCATGTGGTTTGAATACTGTGAAGTTTAGAAACTACAAAGTTTAGAAAGATGTGTAGCCAAGTCTTAATTGACTTTGTTTTCTTATCGTGAAAGTGTGGAAAGGAAATGTTAATAATGGTAGAAAGTGCCATTAATGAGTAATCCGATCCTTTTGTTTTTTTTATCCTGAAAGTGTTGATTGTTAAGCAATCCGTAAATGGTTCTTACAGTGGATTACAAATGTAGCTGTTGACTTTTCTTGATATACATGTATTCAAGTCATAATATTTTCCCTAGTTATGCTTATAACTATGCAAGTCCTCTAATTTTGTTGCTCTTTACTTCATTTTCATCAGTTTATATTGTTGTGTTTTATTAGTAACTTGTTATCAGTGTTACAAGCAATGTTCAATTATTTGAAAGAAAAAGATATGTTTGATTATGTCAAACTTTATCTTTCGTGTTATTCAGTTTCTTATTTTTTGTTTTGCTGATGTCTTTCTCTTTCAGTTTTTATGCCATAGAAGATACACAGTCAGTTGCAACACTGATAGGCTCAACAACCTCTAAGATACAACAGCTTCAAAAAGCATTTGCTGAACTTGAAAGTCAGCATGCTCTAACACTTAATCTAAATGGAAAGAAATTAAGGAACATTTCAGTGGTCTTGAAAAGTCTTTGAAGCGACACTTCCATGAGTTAGAAGACCAAGAAAAGGAATTCGAGACAAAAAAAAGCGCAAGAAATGCTACAGAAGCGTGAAGCAGCTATTGTAGCTAAAGAACAAGCCTCATTGGTGAGGTTACAAGAAAAGAGAGATGATGTTGTTTTTTCCAGTAGAGCAACATCTCTCTTTTCTTGTAACCTCACCAATGAGGCTTGTTCTTTAACAACAACAGTTGCTTCACGCTTCTTTACCATTTCTTGAGCTTTCCTTTTTTTTTTTTTTTTTTGTCTCAAATTCCTTTTCTTGGTCTTCCATCTCATGGAAGCGTCTCTTAAAGGATTTCTCAAGACCGCTGAAATGTTCATCAAGCTCTTTCCATCTTAGATTAGCATTAGAGCACATTGAATTTCAAGTTTAGCAAATGCTTTTTGAAGCTCTTATATCTTGGAGGTTGTCTGTCACACCCCAATTTATTTTCTTACGGATTTAGTTTAGGTGATATCAAACTTGGGGCCTTTAATTGTCTAATTATTTACGAATGATTTTAAAAACTTGTCTTCTAGTAATATTTGGTTAACTAAGTTAGTAAAGATGTAAGTAGAACCCATAAAGGCTAACTAAATAAGTAAAGCTACATGAAAATAAGTCATGAAGGTTAATTATATTATATTCATATAACATTGTTATGGGGGAATTCTATAAGTGCTCTTGGACTTCTTTTGAATTGTTGAATGAATAAAATGACATGCATGCTTCGACAATTTGTAGTGTAACCAAATTTACGTTAAAAAACTTTATTATTTAGGTGGTGGTTAAGTAAGGTAAGGTTCAAATTAATCTAGTAAGGACCGGTTGTTCTTGGAGGAAATAAACGATGAAAAATTCGATTAAATGTCCTAAGTTGTATCATTTTATATGATGCGCGTATATCCCTTATTCTTGAAATTTTCCAGCTTGATTGTGTGTAATTGTATTAACATTATTGACCATGGAGCTGCTGCCAATGTTGTTTACTGCATTATTTCTACATTTATGTTGTCTTAATGTAATTTATAGTTGCTGTCAAAATGTCTCTTAATGTGCATATATATGTTGTCCAAATGTAATTTATAGTTGTTGTCATAATGTCTCTTGATGCACATATTTATGTTGTCAAAATGTGAATAATGGCTGTTGTTTTGATGTCCTAGATTGTGTATTTTAATGTTGTCCAACGTGAATAGCGACTACTGTCTGAATGTCCTAAAATGTTCATGAATTCATCAGTGGTGTTGTTTGAAATTGAACTGGAGTTGATATAATTTTGTATTCAGGTTTGAATTGTTATGGAATTTGTTGATACTAATATACCGTTTTATTCTTCTTTTCTAGTTTAGGGTTTGATGTTGAACAGAATACTTTAGGGGTAGATTTTGGAGGAGAAGCATCTAACTCAGATGATAGTTCATATAAAGGATATGAGTGTAACACCCTTAACCCGTATCTATCACCGAATTAGGGTTACAAAAAATTACTGTACAAACTAAACATTTAAACATTCATAATATAAAACAACCATTCTCATACATGTCATCTCTAAATCGATCCCTCGAGGCCCTAGAAACACCTTAAAAAGAATTCAGGACCAAATTGAAAACATTTAGAAAGTTTAAGAAAAAGTTAAAAAATTTTGACTACAGGGGTTACACGGCCTTGTGGTCAGGCTGCGTGCCTCACACGACTGGGACACACGCCCATGTCTCAGGTCGTGTAACATTCAAAATTTCCCCACACGTCCGTGTACCAAACCGTGCTACTCACTAACTTGCATGCAAAGGAACTCTCAGACGACACACGGCCATGTGTCTCACACAACTGAGTCACATGCCTGTGTCTCAGACCGTGTGGACTCAAAATGTACCTAAAATAAAACCATTTCATACCATTTCATTCAAGACCTTTCCATCAATATATACACACTTTGTATGAGCCTAAAAAATTTCAAAACATACATTAATATGCCATTTCAAGTTCTAAATTCAATAAACCAATATGTCATGCAAGGCACCTCAATATATATACCAAAACATAACATACCAATCAAGCCAAGCTTACCATATTTCTAACATCATAATCTAGTTTCATACTTGCCAAAACATACCAATAATGCTACTTTTCATGTCAACCAACCTAAACCAAATAGATACTAAAGCATTCCATCAATGACCAATTTAAACCATTCAAACATACCATAAAAGGAACCTTATATACAATCACATAAAAGACCATAAGGACTTATTTAAACAAGCATGATAAATCCACCCACCATTCATAAACATGATTATAAACCACCCTATACATGCCATGATAAACCTTAGCCAAAAATGCTCAAAAACTATAGAATTAACTGTTGGATAGTGTGATAGGTCTCCGACGAGCTTCCAACCAAATCAAACCTTCCAATGATCTATAAGAAAAGAAAGCAACTAACGTAAGCAATAATGCTTAGTAAGTTCGTATAAGGTAAATTAACTACTGACATATTAGAATAAACAACTAAGCATAATTTTTATTATAATATGAGTTAACTTTTGTTTTCTATTCACTACACCTCTCATGGATAAATCGTGTAGCCTTGCATATACATGTATATTTTTTTCATATAAGCATTTCATATAACCATTTCACTTAAATGTTTCTTCTTACCATAACACTTACACATTTAACATATAATCATTCGTAATTCTTCTTTCGTTTGAAACTTTCATATAAACATATCATCCCGTAAATCACTTACTATTACTAGCAATGTGAAAGCTAAATAAATAGATTAATCAAACTTGTTATTCATTTACAAAGCACTTATAGGATTAGTAATAGATATGGTTCATCATAGGCTTTCGTGCTATAATAATTCAATCCAAATTCATACACATATGTGTATAAACATCTATCTTTAACTGAATAATCATCAATGTAATGATACCCACATATGATCAAGTAATCCATTGAACATTTAACATTCAATATTTATTAATATCTTGACTATACATTAGCCTTTAACATTTAAAGAATTTGGTAAATTCTATTCACATTTAGCCCAATAAATTAGTAACTTGACTCGAATACTCGGGTAACTACATTACACCAGAGGTATCATAAATGCATAACAAGAGCACCGAAGTGCGGACAGGGGCACAAATGTGCAAACAAGGGCACCATAGTGCGAACAGGGACACCAAAGTGTATACAGGGGCACCAAAGTGCAAACAAAGGCATCGAAGTGCAAATCCCGTACAAGCGCGCATACTAACCCTATTGGCATGCCAATCGTATCCTAATAGACTATGTCCAAATGACCATTTTAACAAAATTATAGCTGTCATAAATTAGAGGCACTTCCATATTTCTCAATACACATGTTGTAACAATTCATAATCATTCCAAAATCATATATATCATACTTCATAAATATTCAATAGTTTTCAAATAAATCCTTTCTCATATTATATTCAGTTATAATATTTCGATTTCCAGCTCACATATTAAACATCATATATTTATATATATAAAGTCCTAAATCAGTAGTAACATTATGTATATATATATATGTACAATTCTATACCTATGAACTTACCTTGACAATTACAGTTGTAAAACGAGGCCGGCGACTAATCCAACACATTAGCTTTTCCTCTGTTTAGATCCGTTTGATTTGTTTCTGGATCTAAGTAATAATTTTTTATTCAATAAATACAATTCTAGCACTTAAATAATATGTCTAATACAATTAAATCCTTCCATAAACATTTTACAAATTTATCCCAATATTTTACCTTTTATGCAATTTAGTCCCTAAACCCGAAACTTGCAAATTTACCATTTTCAGATAAGAAATCATGCTAGCAAATTTTCATAAGGTTCATAATAAGCCCATTTTATCATCATTTCACAATATTTACCTTGAATTTTACTATTTTCACAATTTAATCCCTAATCATTAAATTCATTAAAATCATTTAACAAAATACTTATAAATAATAACTAATACCTCAAATTCATCATTTAACATCTAAAATCACAAATATTCATCAACGGTAACATTCAATATCTTTAATAGTTTCAAAAATGAAAGCACTGGCTAACTAGACCTAATTGCAACAATCTTAAAAACATAAAAAAAAATGAGAAACGGGTAGTTTAAGGGCTTACATGCAAGGAAAATTTGTTAGCTAAAACTTCAAAGCTTCCTATGGGGGTTCGGTGATGAACAAAAATAAAATGGAGAAGAAAACCATTATGTTTTCCTATTTTTTTTACTTTTTAACTTTATTATAATAACCTTTAATATAATATAACATATAATATTATTGAACCATTAAATATAAACCGTGCACTGTCTTCAATTATGGCTAATTGCAATATCAAACCATCCCATTTTAATTAAATACTCAATTGGCACTAAAACACTAATAATAATTGTCTTTTACATTTTTTACGATTTAGTCCTTTTCATTTAATTAACCATTTAAACGTCAAAATTTATTAAAAAACTTTAATATGACATTAATAACACTCCATAAATATTTAATAAAATACTTACAGCTCGGTTTATAGAAATGAGGTCCCGATACCTCATTTTCTAAAATCACTTGACTTTAGGGTCTTACCACCTAAACTTAATTGTTCTTCCATTTAACAAAAAAAATCATTAAATCAAAAATTTATTATCACACCATATATTATTTTTAAATATTAAATAATAATATTTACAGACTCACACGTTGAATTTGTGGCCTCGAAACCACTGTTTCGGCACTTCAGAGAAATGGGTTGTTACAATGAGTTAGATGCTTCTTATTATAATTAATTTGAGTTTGATGGTAATAGGGTAATGAACCAGAGGTTGAACTAGTAGGTGAAATGATACAGAAGGAATTAGCCACTTACCGAGCTTAGATTTTTTGGGTTTAGGAGATGATTTTGATAGTAATAGTGATGAGTATTTGAACAATGACATGGGTTCTGATAAAGATGGGAATAAAAAGTACCCTTTGTTCAATCCTCAAACTGATATGAGGAGCCTTATATAGATAAAGGGTTTGGTTTTCCCTAGTAGAGACATTTTAAATCATGCAATTAAATAGTATGGGAGGATAAATAGGGTGGTAACCAAACTAACTAGGAATGACAAGCTTAGAGTGAAAACAGTTTGTGTACCTGGTTGTCCATGGACTTTGTGGGTATCCAAATTAAGTCCTAAGGAGTCAATTCCACCATAAGTGTGGTAAGGTAATGTAAAGTAGGAATATTACTTCAAAGTGGATGGCTAGACACTATTTACACAAATTTCAAGTTGATCCCAATAATTCCTTAACATATTTACAGAATGATATTAGGGTGGATTTTGGAAAAATAGTGTCTCGGACTAAATTTATAAGGGCTAACATTAGGGCCCTGTAACTAGTTTAAGAGAATCACAAAGCCCAATATGCCAATAGATATGATTATTTGCTTGAAGGAGAAGCAACCTTGGAATAACAACAATTTGTAAATTACATTGTAGCCTATTTCAAAGGCTTTATATATTCCTTGAAGCATGCAAATCAGGTTGGTTAACTAGTTGTAGGAGAATTATAGTGGTGGAGGGGCGTTAGTTGAAGGGATATTATGGTGGACATTTGCTTCTTGCTATTGGGGTTGATGCCAATAATTGTATATATCTAGTGGCCTTTGTTGTAGTTGTGTAATATCCCAAAATCGAGTCTAGTAGTTTCAGGTATATTTTTCAAGTTCTGAACATATATATCTAGTGGTCTAAGGTAATTATTATTTATAAACTTATATTTATGATGATTAGAAGCATATTTACATGATTTGAGTGATAATTACATTATTTTTATCAATGTCATCTTTATAAAAATTTAAGGTGTTTTAATGGTGCATCTTGAATTTTTAGAGGAAATCCACAAATAAAAGGATGTTCCAACTCAAAACGGATATATTAGAACATTTTTTTATCTTATTTATCAAGATTAAACATGTTTTGTAAGTTAATTTAAAGAAATTCGAATTTCATTATCTTCATGAACCGGTTTTCTGAATTTTTGTGAAATTGATTTAAATGTGAAATTGATACTTAGTATATGTTTATTTGGTCTAGTATTGATGTTTGGAAGTGATTAGGAGGGCTGGAGTGATCGATTTTGTGAGGAATCGAGTTTTCAACTTGATGATATAAATCTGGTAAGGTAACTTTGAGTGAGAATTTCGTGTAGCCTAGTTGATGAAAATTTGTGTTTATTATATCTTTTGAAATGTGGTAATATCTATTTTATCTCTGTTGAAGCTCCGCACCTTGAAGAGGATCGAGCTAACCAAAAATGAAGATTGTATTTGCTTGGTTGATCACTTGGTTGTGGTTGAGTTAGTTGTGTGGTGAGTCTTATTAAAGGGAAATTTGGTAAATTGACCCTCACTTATGCTTAATTGGATGATTAATTATTGATTGCAAATATTTAATTGAGTTTTGGTTGGTTAATATGTTTAAGTGATCAAATTTTTGTTAAGTGTTAGTATGTGAGCATCTAGTGAATTTATGTGCTTGATTTAATTGATTATAATGGTAAACTAAGCAAGCATGCTGGAGTTTTTGGTTCATGGTAAGTTAATAGTTCAATTGATAAATGAACGTTGATAATGGGTAATTGGTATGCTACATTTTATTTGATGTTAAAATGGCTATGTTACATGATTCACACATGCATTTTGGCACTTTAAATTGAGTATATTATTGACCAAAATTATGTTCTGATTGATTGGTTATATTGGCATTATAGCATGGTGGATCCATTGGATATAGTTGGCATGCCATTGGATTTGTGAGTACTCACCATATTGATATGTTATTTGTGAGTAATGAGGCTCTAGGTGGACTGATTTTTAGTAGATAAGGGAGTGTTGAGATTGTGTCTCCAATTAACGGGACTGATTTGAAGCGATATAAGGGAGCGTGTGGCCTCAGCCCACTCAATCCGAGACTGATTCTGATTCTGATTCTGATTGGGAGAAAGGAGATCCGTTTATCCGATGTATGATTACTCGATTAAGCTATGATTGTATATGCCAATACAAATGTATGAAATAAGATATGCTATATTTATGATTATATGCAATGCTTATTTATGATTTTTAATACATGGTTGAGCATATAACATTGAACTATTATGGATTGATATTGTGATTGAAAGTTTGTACTTGATTGGTTTCAATTTAAACATGATTTGGAAGCTAATTTACTCATCATTTTATTAACACTCACTGAGCTTTTTAAGCTCACACCCTCAAATTCGGGCAGTTAACCGACGGGATTGAGGAGCTGAGGAGCCGAGCAAGAGAGTTCCAAGAGATGAAGGCTCGGTAGAGATTTAGTTACACGTTTTAGATATGTTAATCGGGCATTTTGGAACTTCCGGGACTTAGTTTAATTTTGGTTGTAATTGGACTTGGACATTGGACATTTTTAATTTTGGATGGTTTCATAATATCATGTATGCATGTTTGAGTTCGATTATTGAATAATTTATGGTGTATTGTTGCTTAATAACATGGTGATTTATAACATGGCGTGTGAGGCATGATGTTTACACTAACCATTGTTTAAATGAAGCTTCCATGCAATGGTTTACTAGTGAATAAGGTACGCCACTTGTTTCAATTAACCGGTGGGTGATATGCATGAAATTGAATGTTTAATTCTATTTAATTGAGGCTTAATCAGTGTTAATAAATATGTATGATATTTAATTGTAGCTAAATCGGGTTTAATTGGCCATTAAAATACTCAAAATTGGGTTTGAAATCAAATTTTTTGCACAAAAAAAAGACTACAGTGGACTGTTGGGGTTTGAATTCTGGTCTTTTTAAATTTGTTCTCTAGTCCGTTTAAATTACAAATTAGTCATGTAACTTGATTAGTCAAATTAGAGCCTTAAATGATAAGGAAACTTGATAAAATTTTAGGATTAGACTTGTAATTGATAAAATTTGTTAGAAACACACAATTTAATATTTGGGTATAGTACTAATAGTTTGAAATTATTTCAATTTAATCCTTAATAATAAAAATTGAATTAGACATAGAAAATAAACTCGAATTAAACTAAAATTGTTAGAGCTTACATAAATTGACTAAAAGAAGGTTGGTAAATGTATAAAAATAAATTTGGGTCAGTTTAACTGTTGGTGGTAAAATGATAAAAATGCCCTTAGGTTAAATTACTTATAAAAAGTGTAAAATTGGTTCACAAATTACTTTCGCATTAATAAATAACTAATAAATGGATAAGATTGAGGTGTTTTAAGGTCGAGGTGTGTATTGGGAGGTTGTTAGTCGGAGAGTCACTTAGGTGGCTAATGTAACGCTTCGAATTCGGGCTGGTCTGTCTCGGTGGGGTTTGGGGTGTCACATTTGGCGGTATCAGATCTAGGTTAGGATTAAAACATTAGGTCAGCCTAAGGTTTTCGAATATTAAAATTTTGATCTTGGATTTATGATGTTTGCTTGCTTATGTTGTTTGAAGCCGCATGTTGCATGTTTTGCCTATGCATGTTCTTTCTGATTTAAATTGTTATTGGGGTAAGATTTGGGAACACAATGCCCTATAGGAACTGTACTTAGTTAATCTTGGACCTCTTGCCGCTACTCACTCCTGGTACATTTTCTTTACTCTTTTCTTTAGTATACGATAGTCGTTATGCCTCTATGTCGTGATCAGGGTAGTATGGAAGACTTCAGGGGAGGAGCCCAAAGTTATTTCATTTAGAGCTATTAAGAGGACGACCGATGCTGCTAGTGGTTCTGGCTATAAGTGGAAGAGAGGTCATTTTGGTAGATCTAATCGACGTGTTGTTGGTAGTCGTGGTCAGGATAGATAGGCCACGAGGGTTGAGGCTGGTCCTACTGATCAGGATTGTGCTGTGTGGACTTTGTGTGAGCATTGTAATCGTCGACATCTGGGAGAGTGTTGAAAATTGATGGGTGCTTGTCTGGCTTCTGGTTTGATGGAGTATCGAGTTAGTGACTGCTCGAGTAGAACACTTGTTTTCCGCGATCAACCTGTTGTTGCTGCTACTGCTGTACCTACTCCAGCTTGAGGCAGAGACTGTGGAAGAGATGATGGTGGTAAAGGTGTTGGTCAGCGTGGTGCTATTTGTGGTGGTGATGGTGGTCCAACAAGAGTTTATGTAGTGAGAAAGCCTCGGACTAAAGGGGCGACTAATGTTATCGTAGGTACTTTCATGCTATAGTCTTTTCCACTTCTAGCTTTATTTTATTCAGGTGCGACGAGATCATTTATTTTAGTTGGAGAGTTGGGGATTGCTGTAGAGACTTCAAGTTTGAGTTTTCAGGTTAAGAGCCCTCTAGGTGATAGTGTAGTGGTGGATCAGGTATATCGTCACTGTTCTCTGATGGTTCAGGGACATGTGTTTTCGGTTGATCTGTTTGAGTTGCAATTTTAGGGTTTTGATGTCATTCTTAGTATGGATTGGTTTATCGAGCATCGGACGAAGGTGGATTACGAGACGAAGTTGGTGACCTTATGTGGTGATAGTGGTTCCGAAGTGGTTGTTGTGGGAGAGAATTTTGAGTTGTTGTCAAATGTGATATCTTCACTCTGTGCTGAAAAGTATGTCCGAAAAGGTTGTGAAACTTATCTAGCCTATGTCCTGAATGTCGATTGCAAGGAGATAAGGTTAGATGAGATTCGGGCTGTTAATGATTTTTCGGATGTGTTTCCTGAGGAGTTGTATGGTTTACCACCAGATAGAAAAGTCAAGTTTAGTATTGAGCTCTATCCCGGTACTGCTTCGGTGTCTATTGGAAACTACCACATGGCACCAAATGAATTGAAAGAGTACAAGTTACAGTTGCAAGAGCTTTTGGATCGTGAGTTCATTCATCCGAGTGTGTTTCCATGGGGAGCACCAATGTTGTTCGTTAAGAAGAAGGATGGACTTTGAGGCTGTGCATCGACTATTGCCGATTGAATAAGTTAACCATCAAGAATAAATATCTTTTGCCAAGGATTGATGACAATTTTCATTAGTGACGGGGAGCTTCGGTTTTCTCGAAGATTGATCTGTAGTCTAGGTACTACCAGTTGAAGATTAAGTATTCGGATGTGATGAAGATTGCTTTCAGAACTCGGTATGGTCATTACGAGTATCTTGTTATGCCACTCGGATTAAGGAATGCACCTGTTGTGTTTATGGACATGATAAACCGAGTTTTCCACTCCTCCTTAGACCAGTTTGTGGTGGTCTTCATAGGCGATATATTGTTGTATTCTTGATTAGAGGATGAGCACTTGAGACTGGTTCTGCAAGTTTTGCAGGAAAAGCAGTTGTTTGTGAAGCTGAGCAAGTGTGAGTTTTTGGCTTCGTGAGGTGGTTTTTCTGGGTCATGTTATTTCAGCTAAGGTTATTCGGGTTGATTCAAAGAAAGTTGAAGCGATTTTCAATTGGAAGCCGCCGAGGTCTGTTTTTGAGGTCAGGAGTTTTTTGGGGTTAGCTGGTTCTTACCATCATTTTGTCAAGGGGTTAGCTGGTTCTTACCGTCATTTCTGCTCCTTTGATGAAGTTGCTTCAGAAGAATACTGCCTTTGAGTGGACTATTTAGGTGCAGAATTGTTTCGAGAAGCTGAAATCAGTTTAACTGAAGAACCTATGTTGACACAGTCAGAATTCGATAAGGAGTAAGCCGTCTACAGTGATGCTTCTTATGTGGGTCTGGGTTGTGTGTTGATGTATGAGGATAAGGTAGTTGCTTGTGCGTCGAGGTAGTTGAGGCCGCATGAGTATAACTATTCGACTCATGATTTGGAGTTGGTTGCCGTAGTCTTAATTATCTCCTAACCCAGAAGAAGTTGAACTTGAAACAGAGGCATTGGATTGAGTTGTTGAAGGACTATGATTGTGTGATCGAGTACCATCCGGGGAAGGCGAACGTAGTTGCAGATGCTCTAAGTCGTAAGTCTCTGGTTGATTTGAGGGCTATGTTTGCGATGCTATCTATTCTGGAATATGGTGGCTTGTTGGCTGAACTTCAGGTGTGACGGTTCTTTCGCAGCAGATTCGTGAGCATCAGCCTTTTGATAAGAGCTTGGCCTGTCAGATTCGTCAGGTTGTGCCAGGAGTTCAGGGAGATTTTGATTTCAACTCTGATGATGTTCTATGTTTTTGAGGTCGTTGTGCGTTCTAGAGGACGAGGATCTGAGGCACCTGATTCTTACTAAGGCATATAGCAGTCCTTATGCTATGCATCCCAGTAGGAGCAAGATGTATGAGGACCTTCGAGTTCTATATTGGTGACCTGGGTTGAAAAAGGATGTTGCCGACTTTGTTGCGAAATGTTTTTCAAAGAGTGAAAGCCGAGCATCAACATCCATCTAGTTTGCTTCAACCTATTCAGATTCCTGAGTAGAAATAGCAGCGAAATACGATGTACTTCGTTTAAGGTTTGCCTTTGACTCCGACTCATAAGGATTCGATGTGGGTGATTTTGGATAGATTTACGAAGTCTACTCATTTTCTACCGGTCCATAAAACACTTAGTTTGAACCAGTTTGCTGAGCTCTATATCCGAGAGATTGTTCGTCTTCGTGGAGTTCCTATTTCGATTATATCAAATCGAGATCCCTGTTTTACTTTGAGATTTTGTATGGCACTGCACGAAGCTTTGGGTTCAAAGCTTCATTTCAGTTTAGCTTATCATCCGTTCTATGATGGACAATCCGAGAGGGTGATTCAGGTTCTTGAGGACATGTTCCGTAGTTGTGCTATCGACTTTAGAGGTAGTTGGGATCTTCACTTGTTGTTAGTCGAGTTTGCTTATAATAATAGCTTCCAGAAGAGTATTCAAATGACACCGTTCGAGGCTTTGTGTGGTCAGAGGTGTAAGGCTCCTCTGTGTTGGTCTGATATGAAGGATAAGAGAAGCTTGGGACCAGAGTTGGTTTGGGAAATTAAGGATAAGGTGAGACCTGTTTGCGATCGATTAAAAGCTGCTTCTGATCTGCAGAAGTCTTACGCTGACCTGAGACGTCAAGACATCGAGTATCAAGTTGGGGATAACGTCTTCTTTAAGCCTTCGTTGTGGAAGAAAGTTCTGAGGTTCGGGCGAAAAGGTAAGCTCAGCTCGAGATTTATTGGCCCTTAAGAGGTTGCCAAGAGTATTGGACCAGTTGCTTATCATTCGTTGCTGTCGCCTGAGCTGGATCGTATTCACGACGTCTTCCATGTTTCCATGCTACGAAAGTACCGATCTAATCCTTCTCACGTTGTGTAGGTTGAGGAGATCAAGATTAGGTCTGATCTTTCGTATGAGAAAGAACCGGTTGCGATCTTAGATCGTGAGGTTAAGGTGCTACACAATAAAATAGTTCCGTTGGTGAAAGTTTTGCGGCGCAACCACAAAAGAAAGGAAGCCACCTGGGAATTAAAAAATGTCATGAAACATTAGTATCTGTACCTGTTCGATTCAGGTAAAATTTTGAGGACAAAATTTATGTTTAGAGGGGGGAGTTGTAATATCTTTAAACTGGGTCTAGTAGTTTCAAGTATATTTTTTGGGTTTCGAACGTGAATTTAAGAATTTATCAGGTTAAAAGTACTTTTTTAAATTTAATTTAAGAGGTCAATTTCATCTAAAATCGATTAAAAAATAATTCGAAAAAATAAAAATATTTTTGGAAAATTAATTTTAAAGTAATTAAATAATTATTAGTGAAAATAATTAATTTGGGTCGAAAAAGAATTTTAAAATAATTTTTATTGGGGGCTAATTTGAGTTAAATTTAAATATTAATTTAATTTAATTTAATTGTAAAATTAGGGAAAATTTGGAGTATTTATTTTGTAAATAAACCTTTGAATTTGGAATTTTGGAGGGAAAGGATCAATTGGTAAAGTAAGAGAAATGTGGGAGTAGCCATTGGGCAACTTTCCCAATTTTTAAATTTCTGGTGGGTTGTTTCAATTTTAAATACAATGCATCTAGCCTACTTTTCACACCATTTACATCAGATTAGAGAGGTATAAAATTTGTTTTCTTTGCATGTTTTAAATATCTATCTTCAGAGAATAAATTCAACAAATTTTCTTATCAAAATACTCTCTCTTTTCACCCGAAAATATTCACAAAAGTAGTCAAAAAGATTCTGAAATTTCTCAAGATTCTTGAATCAAGATTTTCATTCAAATGATTTAGAATGAATCAAAGGTAATTATATTTCTAAACTTAATTTTATGATGATTTGAAGCATAGTTATATGATTTGAGTGATAATTATATGATTTTTTATCAATGTAATCTTCTTTAAAAGCTTAAGGTGCTTTAATGGTGGACCTTGAATTTTGAGAGGAAATCCACAAATCTATAGATGTTCTAACCCAAAATGGATCTATTAGAAGGTTTTTGATCTTATTTATCAAGATTAAACATGTTTTGTAAGGTAATTTAAAGAAATTCAAATTTCATAATCTTTATGAACCGGTTTTCTAATTTTTTGTGAAATTGATTTAAATGTGAAATTGATACTTAGTATATGTTTATTTGGTCTAGTATTGATGTTTGGAAGTGATTAGGAGGGCTGGAGTGATCGATTTTGTGAGGAATCGAGTTTTCGACTTGATGATATAAATTTGGTAAGGTAACTTTGAGTGAGAATTTCGTGTAGCCTAGTTGATGAAAATTTGTGTTTATTATATCTTTTGAAATGTGGTAATATCTATTTTATCTCTGTTGAAGCTTCGCATCTTGAAGATGATCGAGCTAATCGAAAATGAAGATTGGATTTGCTTGGTTGATCACTTGCTTGTGGTTGAGTTAGTTGTGTGGTGAGTGTTATTAAAGGGCAATTTGGTAAATTGACCCTCACTTATGCTTAATTGGATGACTAATTATTGATTGAAAATATTTAATTGAGTTTTGGTTGGTTAATTTTGTAAGATTATTGATATATGTTTAAGTGATAAAATTTTTGTTAAGTGTTGGTAAGTGAGCATCTAGTGAATTTATGTGCTTGATTTAATTGATAATAATGGTGAACTAAGCAAGCATGCTGGAGTTTTCGGTTCATGGTATGTTAATATTTCAATTGATAAATGAATGTTGATAATGGGTAATTGGTATGCTAGATTTAATTTGATGTTAAAATGGCTATGTTACATGATTCACACATGCATTTTGGCACTTTAAATTGAGCATATTATTGATTGAAATTATGTTCTGATTGATTGGTTATATTGGCATTATAGCATGGTGGATCCATTGAATATAGTTGGCATGCCATTGGATTTGTGAGCACTCACCATACTGATATGTTATTTGTGAGTAATGAGGCTCTAGGTGGATTGATTTTTAGTAGATAAGAGAGTGTTGAGCTGGTGCCTCCACTCTGGGCCTCGTCGGAACAGTGGTTTCGGGATCACAAATCCGACGAGATAAAATATTGTTATTATTATATTTTCATGGTCTACAATTTCACGGAAAATTTTCGTAAAAATTTCGTTCGAAAATTTCGACGTTTGGGCACTCAATTTAGTGTCAAAAGGACTAAATTGTAAAAAGTGCAAAAGTTGAGTTCTACATCTTAGATGTATCTAATTGTTATGAAATTTTAAATTGGAGGTCTTTGTGTGGTAATTAAACCATTAGTTAGTTGATGGACAAAAATGGGCATAGAATTAGTGAAATAGATTTTTTTTAAGTAAGGGCATTTTGGTCATTTGGTAATTAAATAGAATTAAATGGGAAAAAGATGGCAAAATATGCTCATCTTCTTCATGGTGAACGAAATCAGCAAGGGGGAAGCCATAGTTAGGGTTTTCAAGCTTCCAAGCTCCATAGTAAGTGATCCCAAGCCCCGTTTTTAATGTTCTTTACGTTTTTGGAGTCCCGATAGCTTAATTTAGCTTATTCTAGCAATAATTCGTGCTAGGGTTCATATTTGGAAAAATACACATAGGTGAAATGTGTTTATTTTGCTGTTTTATGGTGGAATATGAAGCTAGAAATTATGTTAAACAACTTTTGCTAAGCGATTTTAAACGAAAACGAGTAAATAGACAAAATCGGTAAACATACCTAATGTTCAAAAGTGTGTGTTAGAGTGAGAATTTGATGTTGTCATAGAAGGGAAAATGTTCAGCATGTCATAAAACATAAGAATAAGTGATGAAGTTTAATTTCCGAGCTTGGGGACAAAAGTGTAATTATGCAAAAGTTTGGGGGCAATATTGTAATTTTTCAAACAGTTGGGTGGTGGATTATTTTAATAAATGTGGACATTAAATGAGTTAAATTTTCCATTATAGATCAAGAAAGACGAGAAGACTACCTCAAACGGGGAAAAGAGAAGGTAGTGGAGTAAATTACAAAATTTCGATATTTTGCACCGAGGTAAGTAAACATGTGATTTAATGCATTATTTTGATATTATTCAATATATGTTAGTATTTAATAGAACATAGAATAAATATTTTGCAAGATCCTAAAAATGTGGTTAAGTTGGGAAAGGTGGTAAAGTGTTGAAAATATGGGTTTCGGTTGAACACTCGGAATAAGCCGGAGTACATTGAATATGAAGGGGTTGCTAAGTGCTGATTCTCCGACTCATTGGTGGTTGCTAAGTGCTGATTCCACCGTATCTTTAAATATAAAGGGGGTTGCTAAGTGGTGATTCCCCCAAGGGGGTGCTAAGTGCTGATTCCCCGATTCATTGGTGGTTGCCAAGTGCTGATTCCACCGTATATTTAAATGTGAAGGGGGTTGCTAAGTGCTGATTCCCCGAATCACTGGTGGTTGCTAAGTGCTGAATCCACCGATAACGGTTAACATTCCGAGTGTTCAACGAGGAAATTGGGAAGGTGAATATTTATGTATGGTGGACAAATTTATGGGAGGAATATTGGGTTTGATACATAGTCAACCCATGTATAAGGTAAGAGGAAGTATCAAAAACTACAAAAGAGCAAATTAAATATAAAACTGTTTTGAACAACAGCAGTTGGGAAATTTTGAAAAATCACCATAAATGGTGGAAAATGAATTGGAGGTTGAATAATATATGAAATTAAAGCTGAGTGAGTCTATTTTCATATGAAAGAAACAGAGCAAGCAAAAGAGTTGTATATTTGGGGATATTTTAATTTATTTGAGACAGGGCTGGATTGATTTCGAAATCTCCTGTTCCAACTTTGGAAAATCACCAAAAATTGTACAAAAATAATTATGGCCTGAAATTTATATTCCTGAATTCCTTATTGAGTCTATTTTTAATAGAAACAAACGAGACCATTTTTTTAAGTTTTTACAGAGATTTAAGTAAATTTTAGTAAAGGGAGGTCAGAACCATCGGGCAGTGAAATAGGGGAATATTTAAAGAATAAAATGTAATAATTTGCTAAATAAAA
>NC_068566.1:15013943-15016443 GCF_025698545.1 Gossypium raimondii
TGTTCGAGACAAAGCCGGTTCGAATTGTCTTTCATTCCAAGGCATAACTTGTATCCATGCGCTTCATATTCACCGAGTTCGCTCCCGTAAATATAGCCATCCCTACCCCTCACGTCAATCCCACGAGCCTCTTATCCATTCTTATTCGATCACGGCGGGGCAAGGCAAAATAGAAATACTCACATTGGGTTTAGGGATAATCAGCTCGAATCGATGACTTCCACCACGTCAAGGTGACACTCTACCACCGAAGTTATATCCTTCCCCGCCTCTATCAAGAAATAGAACCGACTAATCCTAAGTCAAAGGATCGAGAAACTCAACAACGCCACTATTCTTGAACAACTTGGAGCCAAGCTTTCCTTTCGCACTATTACGGATACGAAAATAATGGAAAAGTTGATTCAATTGTCAACCGCTTCCTATCGGAAATAGGATTGACTACGGATTCGAGCCATATACACATGGTTTCATAAAACCGCATTTATTCTCCCGATCTAAATCAAGCGTGTTTTACATGAAGAAGGTTTGCCTCAAAGATGTTCTATTCGATACGAGTAGGAGAAGCGGTATTCTTAAAAAATAGAGAAATCGTAACCAAGTTAAGATGATACGGATCACCCCTTCTTCTTGCGCCAAAGATCTTACCATTTCAAGGAACTGGAGTTACATCTCTTTCGGTTCCATTCAAGAGTTCTTATGTGTTTCCACGACCCTTTAAGACCCCAAATTTTGACAAATTTCTTTTCTTAGGAACACATACAAGATTCGTCACTACAAACAGGATAATGGTAACCCCACGATTAATTACTTCATTTATGAATTTCATAGTAATAGAAATACATGTCCTACCAAAATGTAATTTGTAACTTGCTATCCTCTTGCCTAGCGGGCAATGATTTACCTCCGTGGAAAAGATGATTCATTCGGATCCGCATGAAAGCCCAACTCCATTGCATTGCCGTAATCCATGTTGTATATTTGAAAGAGGTTGACCTCCTTGCTTCTCTCATGGTACAATCCTCTTCCCACGAGCCCCTTTCTCCTCGGTCCACAGAGACAAAATGGAATGTAGGACTAGGATCGGCGCCAACAGCTAATCACTAAGAAAGGACTCACCGAGCCGGATCACTAACTAATACTAATCTAATCTAACTAATACTAATCTAATACTAATAGAATAGAATACTAATCTAATACTCTAATACTAATAGAATAGAAAAATAGAATAGAAAATACTAATATAATAGAAAGAAAAGAACTGTCTTTTTCAGATACTTTCCTGTTCGTTGTTGTTACCGCAGTTTTACATAATCGATCGGATCATATAGATATCCTTCAACACAACATAGGTCGTCGAAAGGATCTCTGAGACTCACCAAAGCACTAAAGCCGTGATCTTTCGTAAAATGGATTCCTATTCAAGAGTGCATAATCGCATGGATAAGCTCACACTAACCCGTCAATTTTGGATCCAATTCGGATTTTCCTTGGGGGTATCGAAGGAATTGGAATGTAATAATATTGATTCATATAGGAGGAAAAGGTTCTCTATTGATTCAAATGCTGTACCTATGGGATAGGGATAGAGAAAGAGGAAAACCAAGATTTCACATAGTGCTTTTGATCGAAAAATCAATCGATTTATTTCGCACCCTCGCTCAATGAGAAAATGGGTCGATTCTATAGGATCAAACCTATGGGACTTAGGGAATGATGGAAGGAATAAAATAAAAAAAAGAAATCAAAAAGAGGGAAAAATAATAAAAATAATAAATAAGTAAATAAAATGAAGTAGAAGAACCCAGATTCCAAATGAACAAATTCAAACTTGAAAAGGATCTTTCGATTCTCAAGAATGAGGGCAAAGGATTGATCGAGAAAGATCTCTTGTTCTTATTATAAGATCGTGTGATTGGATCCGCAGATGTTTGGTAAAAAATCTTCTTTGAGAATAATCAAAATGGAAAGTGTTCAATTGGAACATGAAAACGTGATCGAATTTGTCCTAGTTACTCTTGGGACAGAGTGGAAGAAGGAGGAGATTCTCGAACGAGGAAAAGGACCCAATGACTTGAAAGAATTGAACGAGGAGCCGATGAGGTGAAAATCTCATGTACGGTTCAGTAGAGTGGCGATAAGGGTGACTTATCTGTCAACTTTTCCACTATCACCCCAAAAACCAAACTCGCCTTTACGTAAAGTTGCGAGTACGATTAACCTCTGGGTTTGAAATCACCGCTATATACCCGGTATTGGCCATAATTCACAAGAACATTCTCGTAGTCTTAGTAAGAGGGGAAGGGTTAAGGATTTACCGGTGTGAGATATCACATTGTTCGAGGAACCCTAGATGTTTGTTGAGTAAAGGATCGTCAACAAGGCGTTCTAGTGCGTTGTAGATTCTTATCCAAGACTTGTATCATTTGATGATGCCATGTGAATCGCTAGAAACATGTGAAGTGTATGGCTAACCCAATAACGAAAGTTTCGTAAGGGA
>NC_068566.1:15021443-15031443 GCF_025698545.1 Gossypium raimondii
TCATGACCACATATCTTTCCGGCTAAGTAATGGGAAACCTTTCTCCTCTTACATGAATCCAATTTTCATTTCATCCGGGAAAAGCCATCTTTTTCTCAACAATGTCTTTGTCATTTGATCCAATAGTCTTCCGTTAGATAGGAACAGATTTGATAAATACTGATAACTCTCGGATGGAGTATTAGAACGGAAAAATCCATTAGCATTAGATAATGAACTATTGGTTCTAAGCCATCTCTGGCGATGAATCAATAATTCGAAGTGCTTTTCTTGCGTATTCTTGATAAACCAGCGTTTATATATAGATGTAGGAGGATCTGTTTGGGAAGTAAGAAGCCCTTTGACATCTCTTCATCTCGCAAAGAATTCTCGGTGTGAAAACACGAGACAAAGGGCTGATCTTTGAATAGGAAAAGAGTGGATCCGCAGGATCCCAAATGAATTGGCTTATTCGAAAAAAGCCTTGTTCTTTGGAAGATCTATCTCGTGCTCGGTAATCGCATGGTTCCACTGCAAGAATGCCAATCATTCTCTTGAAGCTCATCCTTTTCATCATAAATGATCCGCTTGCCCGAAATGACCCGCCCAATAGGAAATCCCAATTCATTTGGCCTTCGATACAATCAAATAGAAAGCCCCAAGGGCGCCATATCCTAGGAGCCCAAACTATGTGATTGAATAAATCCTCCTCTATCTATTATGGTCGAGTACTCCTTCTCCTTCCCTTCTTCAAACTCCGATTCGTATTTTCATAGAGATTTCTCGATCAACGATAGAACAAGATCCATTTTGCATCATATATAAGGATTCCCGGCTCGGACCGAAGAAGCAATGTCACTCGATCATTATCAAACCGACCGCAATCTTTTTCTCGTCTGTGAGGATCCCACCGAGCGCCTTCTACTTCTAATAGGCCATGAACTAGATCGAATCATTCTCAACGAACCCATAAGAAGTGATCCCATTTTTTCATCGGTCCGGTAGAGACCAAAGGTCTTGAGCGACCGATCCCAGTAACAACTCAAAAGATAAAGAAGTATCGTTAATTTCTTCATGCTCGCTCCAAGCTCAAGTACCATTTGTACAAATAAGAATCCCCGTTACATGATTTCTTCTTCATATAGATAGATATAGGATCTAAGGGCAATTACTTAGAAGTACATTTTGTACAATGTTCTTCCTATATCGATAGAAAAGGATCCCATGATCCTCGAATCGATCTTACCGGGATCGCAAATCCCAAGTTTGTCTATGAAGAGCGATCTAATTGTATTAGTGTCTATAATTGATTTCTTCGTGTAATACTAATCGATAGGGCCTCATTGGTAAGTGCTACAAGATCTCGTGCATTGGAACCCACGGTTATGGACCCGAATCCATTAGTATGGAACATTTTCTTTCCAAGTGAAATCCCTAGTATATGAAAGAGTGAAAAGTGCTTTCGTTGTTGTGGAATAAGAAGCCTTCAGATCTTAATACATGTATTTAATTTATTCGGGCTATTAGAGTGGGATCCACTTTTGGGGAATATGAGTCAAGCAATAACAAGAATATTTCTAGTGGAACATCTTTCACAATCCTTGGAGAGATAGTTCACTAATAGACCGAGGATAAGTAATTCGCCTCATTCACATCCGGATCATGAATGTTTGGAATCCATATTATGCAAGGAGACATTGCTTTTGCTAGTTCGAATTGAAGGGTGATATAAAATCGGTCTATTTCCGACATCATATCCATAGTTAACGATTCATCATAGTTAGAAGCTCCATTCACGATCAAGGTCACGATCAATAGCGCCACTATCATCAATAGCGCCACTAGCATCAATATCGTCACTATCATCAATATCGATATCATCAATAAGAAAACCTTTAAGCTTGTTATCCAGAACTTGTTCGTAAATACCGTAATGAAAGGAACATAGGAGTTTGTCGCTAGGTATTTGAACAAATAGGATCGTCCGGCCCTATAGAACCTATCACTAAAATACCCTAGAGGGAGATAGGCTAAGTTGAGCGAAAAGGGTTTTCCACGAGACGGAAATGAAAACTATTAGCCCCACACGAAGTTTGTGAATAAGTGATTGTCGATAATGAGCAAGGAATATCCGCCTTCTCGCTAAACAGATGTATTGAACTCATAATTCATTAGATACTTTTTATGAATGTCAACTAAGTATCGTAAGTAAATTGGTCCCTGTTGTTCAATCATTTGATAACCGAGTCATTCTTTGATAAATGATCACTATGAGTCGACTCAATAGAATTTGATCAATCCTTTTTTCGTCGTTAAGGTGGAGAACTCGAACCAAGAATTCTCTTTCTTTATCATCAATCGAATCACCGTCATGCGACCCAGATTCTATTTTCTCATCAATCCAATCACCGCCACGTTTTTCTTTTTCTTATCAATGAATAGATCTCTTTACTTGTATGACTTAGATGTCTCGTATTTCTAAAAAATGATTCGATTGATGGGATTTGGTATGATACTTATGAGATCGATGATATCGATGAGATTGATATTCAAATATTTCTTCTTAGAACGTATTGATTTGACCCCATAAGCGGGACCACCACCCCATAGCATGTTGCCGCCAAAAGCGTAACCCCGTATTTCTTCTAGAGAATCTCCTAATTGTTCCAGAGCAACTAGAAAGAGATTCTTTAACCGTAAAGAATTGATTCAGATGTAGGATACCTATCCGTAAGTTTTTAACTCAATCATGTATAATGGAATCATCAAAGATTTGACCTTTTCAACTCGTCTCAGAACTCACTATAGGCTCTGGAAACAAAGAGAAGATGTGTACGAACGAGATATCCAAAGAACAAGAAGAAGGAAAAGATTGAATAGAGGAACTCCTAACATTTGGCGATCTCGATGTGTCGATATCAATGGTGACTCATTATTTCGATGAATCATTTCTTGGACGTAAGAAAATTATGTAAACACTTACTCGAAATCTCACTTATCGATTCCATTGTGGAAGACACAATTTTTTCGAAGAATTCGCCATGATATATCCGATCCATGCATAATATCATGAAAATGGATACAAATTTTTGACTGCTACTTAGTATCGGTAATAGGTCCGAAAAGTATCTAAAAATATCAAATTTAGATATTTGTACTCGTCAAGTAAGGAACCATGGCATATATGTTTGGAATAGATTCCATTTTGAGAGAGTTGAAAAGCACTATCTCGTTGAAAGGTTCTATACATCCACCCTTTCTCAACGCATTTCTTTAGACAAAGACTCCGCTTTTTCCGCTTTTCGGATGGTAAATATTTCTCGAACATGGGTGTGAATCAAACCCATGTTTGAATTGAAATTGAGATCTCGATGCAAGTTCTTCTCTTCAATCGATGGATTCATATCTGAAAGAGGTTGACAATAAGTTCTTTCAAAATTGACTATTTGTCCCTCTCGTTAGAGGTGTTCGTAAATGTCTCGCAATCGAGTAAATAGCTCTACGAACTAATGGATCGGATCGAATTGCAAACCGGAAAGATTTGTACAAGTTATACCTTTCGTCACCACTTTGTGGAAAATCATTAGATATGAATATGTTAGATACCGCGACTCGATTGGTGAAGGTGAAATAGTATCTCTCCCAAAAAGCATGTTTTTTTACCACCGCACAAAGAAAATATTTTGTTGCTAATGAACAAGATATTGAGGAATTGTCCATACGTAAAATCATAATTATTGATATGGGCCTTTTCCACATAAAAGGGAATCTTTTGTTACAATAGAAGCGAAGTGATGTGGATTATTCAAGAATCAAGTCGATTTGCTTTATAAAAGAAGATATCAATGAACTTCTATGAAATGGTTTCACGGATTCACCAATTGTCTTGATCGTGGGATATCATTGAGAAATCCATGTTATCAAAAGATTTCTGCGATTATTTCTAGTATGGAATGAGTCAATCATCCACTTTGGTATCTTATTGACCAAAATGGTGATATTGTTCCTCCATTGATCAAGAATTTCGGTTTTGAGAAGTATTATGATCATCCAATAAGAAAGGTTTCAATTTTTTCAAATGAACGATTTGAAGACCTATTGATTCTAACAACCGATTGCAAAGTTGATCATTCGGACCTTTCAATTCATAGATGTGGATCTCGCACCTATGAATGGGGATATTCTAAACTCACAAAGAAAAAGGAAGTGAGTTAGACAAAAGAGAAGCAACTTGGACAAAAGAGAAGTAACTTGGACAAAAAGAAACGAAGTGACTTAGACAAATCTTTTTGTTGATAACCTCGCACCAATCAATCGAATATTGATTAATACGTAATCGATCGAACACTACTTGAAAACGGCTCTTTCCGCTTCGAACGAAATGTTCCAAATGCTCCGGAAATTCTTGCTCCCATTGGACCATTTGTATCTATATGCATTAGGATCCCGATTCATGGATCTCTCGATCCGAGAAATCAAAATAAGAGGATCGAACCATTTCTTCCGACTCTTTTCAAATTCGATAAATGTTGGTTGATCGATATTTCATTATAGTTCTATGATTCGAGTATCATTTCCTATTTGATCCCTTTGAATTCCATATTCGAAGTTGCGATCGGATCGATTCTTTTAATGAATCGATTCAATACATTTCTTATGTACCCATAGGTGCTATATTGGATTTGAATCGATTTCAATCAATCTATCTTGATTGATCGCCTCCATTATGTTGTTGCTAGCAAATACCACTATTTTTGGTTTTGGATCTTCCAAATCATTCCCGCAGAGATCCGGACCCATTTTTTTCTCGATCCTTCGATAAAAGATTCATTTTCTTCATAAAAATAGGAGGTAGAGCCGATAAAGATTTCTTTTTCGATTCATCCTCGAGTTGAATACCTCATTCAAGAATTGTTTTTGATCCAATCCGTAGGAATCAATAGAAAAGGCAAATCCTTATAATACACCGGATCCGGCTCGGTTATTGATAGAGTGAATAGATCGCCATTTCTTGAAATCTCTTCCGATTCAAAATCGTGGTGTAACGTGTATCCCTCCTGCTCGGTCATGGAATAGATGAAATAAATCAAAAATGGATTTTGTTCAAGAATGAAATCTTATTGAACCGCCTAGTTCATCCTTCTAACCATATCACATCCGGATCCGATGAAATAGGATGAATTGAGACGGTATTTTGTAAATACGTAATTATCTTGAATATATTAACTATTTCTTTATTTTCCGATCGCTGGAAGGGACAAAAGAAACATCTTGTTCTTTCTTCAACAATTTCGATCCCTAGTGGACCTCTCAAGAGGGTTCGAACCTGATGAAGTTCGACCATCTATCGAGAAAAAGAACGAATGGATCTTGTAGGATTCCCAAGAAATTCTTCGATTTCTTCCGTAGCAGATGATTATTCATCCGCTTCTCACGTTCCGTGAATAGCCGGACATTGAGGAATATCCGAAAGGCACTTAGGAATCGGTCCGATTCTATCTCCGCTCGTTCCGCTTGAAGAAAGGAAGGATCCCAAAGAATCGATCTTTCTTTTAGTTGTTGAATCTCTCTTTGATTGATCAATGTGTGATATTCGAATCCTCATTACTAATGGAATCAAACGATCTCCGGATTGATCAAGATGGTGTTTTTCCAAAATCAAACTTTGTTGTTCAAAGATCTTGGACTAGCCATCCCTTAGAAGGTATCGTTAAAAGATCATCAATTCCTAATGAAATGGATGTAGCGGTGGCTTCTTTCGGAAACCCATAGCTTTTACTTGATCCAGATGTGTGATGTATATGCCATTCAAGTGATCTATTAATCGCTAATAAGCCGCTTAATGGCGCTTCCATCTATCACTTTATTGTGAAATACCGATTGGCCTGCTCGCCATAAATACCCCTTATTCCGCCGAGTGGACTTCGCCAATGGGTTTGAGTCAATGATTGGAAAACTTCCTTTTCATTATTTTATATCGGAAATAAATAAAAAAGAATTGGATTCTTTTGTTGCTAATCCATTTTGTTAGTGATTTTGGCTTTTATCTTACGCTCTTTCCTATCTGAGATGATTTCGACTTTGCTAGGAGTTTCTTTGGTTTTTTGCTTTTCTTCGGACTCGAGTGGGGTGGACATCTTCCTCTTCCGAGTCCGGCCCTTCCGCCCAAAGAAGCTCCAATAATTCGATCTTGATTCTTTCGGCATCAATGTTATATTGAGAGTTGGCCAACAACCAAAGCGAAAGACGTCGACCTCAAAGCAGCAAACACGTCGGTGAATAAGCTTTAATCGGGACGCAGTCGCCGCTAATCAAGTACCTCCCCGGGAACGAAGTCGTCCATCGAATCACCCCCCACAAGGGGTCCCTATCCGTATCAAGAAAATCAAATTATAGGGGATTCGATCCTAGCGATCGAACGGCGCCTTTTGGCGCACAAACCCACGCCTTCGGACCACGAGCTCTACATGGCGTGCTCTATCAAAAATTCTATTTTTTCTTTTATTTTAATCTATTCAATGAAAAATTGAAACACGATAATTTCTTCTTGATTCCCTATGGACATCATATCTAGATAGATAAAATACCTCATTAGATAACTATAACGTGTAACAACTTATGCTCTGGGGTTTACATAGACTCATAATTGCTGTTATATTATTATAATATACTTGAAATTAAGAAAGTTTTTTTATTGAAAAAAATCAATTTAGTTATGTATCCAGCTTGATTTTCTTATACCATTAGAAAAGACAAGTGAAGAAGAATCGTCCATAAATTTGCAAATAATAGTTAATGGTTCCAATTTATTTGTCCCGAATTTTACTTTTGTAATCGAGAATCCACATTTTCTTTTTCAATAGAAAAGAAAGGGAAAGTTTTAGATATTGTGTGTCTTGAGATACTATAACCAATTGAAGGTATGGATCCGATCTAAAATGAAAAGAAAAGGAGATACTCTCCTTTTTTGTTTGTAACCTTTTGGCGACATGGCCGAAGCGGTAATATGGGACCGCAAATCCCTTATTCCCCGCTCAAATCCGTGTCGCCGATCAACAAAACTCAAATCCTAACGCCTCCTAACGCCTAGGATTCAAGGAAAACTAAAGTAGTGGAAGGAATCAAGAATCTTGATATGGGAGCCCCTTACTAATGGAGTGGCTACTAGAGGAGTCTTGAATTAGATTGGATAACGGAGTGTCTAATTAACTAATGAATGGTTGTAGAAGGGTTGGAAGATACTTTGTATACTGACGGATGAAAGTCTCGAGTGTTCAGCATCCAATTAATATTAGATTGATAGATAATTGGCTTTTACTTAATGAGGGACACCAAAAGAAAGAATAAGTCTTATTATTGATACATGTGAGTAACATTCTTTGATACTTCCAAAAGTGTTATCACAAGATTTTGCTTGTGCTTAATGGTTCTCGATTTTACTCGAAATCATATAAGAGCTTGTTATAAGCGGATTTATCAAGTGATTCATCAACGGTGGCGTGTCACAATTCCCTTTTCTTTTGACTCTGCGCCAAGAATTCCACTATTATTAGTGAACAATAATGGAAAAATTGAATTCCTTCATATTTGTTTCATATTCATAGAGATAGGGACATAATACACATGGATATAGTAAGTCTTGCTTGAATGCTTTAATGGTAGTCTTTACATTTTCCCTTTCACTCGTAGTATGGGGAAGAAGTGGGCTCTAGGGTACTCCTAATTGGGGTTGAGGAATCAAACCGTATCAATTGTTTTCTAGATCGCTTTGCAAAGCCTTTTTTATTTTAACTATTTTATTAGTCTTCATTTCAAATTCTTGGATTCTAGTGGAGTAATGTATTCTATGAATAACACCTTTTCAATCAAAATCAAATAAACATTTCAATAATCCCCATGTTCAGTATTTCAAAGTAAAAGGGATCCGGATGATAGGCAATAAAAAAGAATTCTTCCTAAATTTTCTATTTTGATGAACCACTCTTACCGAGTTATGAACGGACAATGAGGGACAAGGAACCCCTTTGTTTTCTCAGATTTGCTTGTTTTATTTCCTCCTCTTTATCGTTCAAAGAGAAAAAAGTCTTTTTTATTTAATTTAATTTTAATAAGATCTTGCCTTAGTGTAGTCACATATTAGACACTTACCCCCTGTTTTATTTGAATTTCATTTATGAAATGCTTTATTGACTCATTTCATATCATGGATCAAAGAAGTTAAATTCAAAATCGGTAGGTATACCCTTTTTTCAAACGAAATACGAAGAAAAGTTACCATAGAACTCTTTGGATCATCTCGTCAGTTGCTCAACTAATTACTTCTTTGGAATGTTCAACAAAAAGATTACTTGGTTTTCTTTTTTTTATTAATTTAATTAATATATGCCTATTCCATTCCATTTTTCCTTCATTTCGATTATTTTAATAGGAATCTCAGTATCCACCAAAAAATCAAATCCATGAAATGAAAGAATTATAAAATCGTAAGACTTGCCTTTCAATTATTTGATTAATTGAAATCAACACAAATAAAATAGATCAAGCGAAGAAATAAAATTGAGATACTATGTACAAGACATATATTTAATTGATATCGACATGTATGAAGATACATATTGTGGATTCATCTATATTAAGCTTGTATCTTTCTACATTACAATAATAGATATAGATAGTATGGTAGAAAGATTCATATTTTTTCTACCATACTATCGAGTTTTATAGGATGGTAGAAAGATTCATATTTTTTCTACCATACTATCGAGTTTTATAGGATCTACCGATTCTAGTCCATTCATTTTATTTAAGACGTGAGATTTGAATCCTTAATAATTTATTTTAATTATACTTAAATTAAATTATTAATTTTCTATTTAACTTAAATTAAATATTATAATAAATAATAAATTCTAAATATACTAAATATAAATAATAACTAAATAATAACTAAATAGAAATAAAAATAGAAATAAAAATAAATAATAACTAAATAAATAATAGCGATTAGTCAACATCTATATGTTTCGATGCAACAACAATATGTTATTTGTAACAAGTAGTTTTGTTGGTTGGTTAATTGGTCATATTTTATTGATGAAATGGGTTGGGTTGGTATTAGTCCGGATACAACAAAATAATTTAATTAGGTCTAATGTACTTATTCGATCTAATAAGTATCTTGTATCGAATTTAGAAATTCTATGGCTCTAATCTTTAGTATTCTCGTTATTTATTACCGTGTTTACTATTTAGGCGTAATACCGTCACCCATTCTAACTAAGAAACTGAAAGGAATTTCCGAACCGGAAGAAGTGGGGGAAAGTGAGGAAGAAAGAAACATAGAAATAGAAACTATTTCCGAGGGGGGAGGGGCTTATGAGCTAATGGAATGTTTCATTTTTTTCGTAATAGAAAACAATGGGTTGAAATATCTATTGATATTCTACAAGAAGTATTTTATTGAAGGCTTAAGTTATTACTTAACAAATAAAAATTGAAATTATGAATGGGCGAGATCAATTCAGAAGCACTTTTTTTATTCTTGTAATATAGCGCATGTAATTCCATTGGTATAATTTTGGACCTTCCAATCTATTTTTCTCTATCTATTCTACAACCATACGAAGATAAATAATCTTGATTCGGTCCTAAAATTTATTTGTGACCCACGAGGAGCCGTATGAGGTGAAAATCTCATGTACGGTTTTGGACTAGCGATGTAAAAAGTGATGTTATCATCGACTATAATTATCTAACAGTTCAAGTATAGTTGATATAGTTGAGGCTAATCAAAATATGGTTTTGGGATGGAATTTGTGGCGTCACCAATAGGGTTTATCGTTTTCTAATTTCTTCTCTAGCGGAATGCGAGAGATTACCTTTTGATTTACCGAGCGGAGGAAGAATTAGTAGCAGGTATCAAACCTAATATTCGTGTATCAAATTTGGTTTATTTTATGTTGCTTCCTATCTAAATCTATTACTTTCTTCGTTATTTGTACAGTTCTTTACTTGGGGGTTG
>NC_068566.1:15053943-15061443 GCF_025698545.1 Gossypium raimondii
AATTTTTTAAAAATAAAAGTCTGAATAGACCAAAAGAGGGGGGAGGAAATAATAAAGAAAAATTTATACAAAGCTAGATATGAATCATCCACACCCTCTTTTTTGGATTTCATTAATTGAATTTTGTTTGATTAAGACTAAGTTCTGTAAAAACACCCGCCTTCTTTAAAATATCATGAACAGTTGCTGTGGGTTGAGCTCCTTTTTCAAGGAAATAGAGAATGGCGGGAACATTTAAATAGGTTTGATTATTTATCGGATCATAAAAACCCACTTTTCGAAGATCTCTTCCCTCTCTTCGGGATCGAACATCAATTGCAACGATTCGATAAACGGCTCATTGGGATAGATGTAGTTAAATAATACCCCCCCCCTAGAAACGTATAAGAAGTTTTCTCCTCGTACGGCTCGAGAAAAAAATGATTAATTAAAAGTTATGTCTATGTATGGAATTAGAATGTATGGAATTAGAATGTCAAAAAGATCCATAAACCAGCAAATCAATTAGACATTTAACCCCGTCTTTTTTTTTCAAAAAAAAAGAAGAAAAAAGCATTCGTACTCTCATAACTCAAGTCAAATAACTCGCAAAATGCTCAAAAAATAATCCTTAGGCATTCCTTTATTGAGTGGTCTCTAACCCCTTTTTTGTTTGTCTCGCTTAGAATCTATTACGATTCTTCATTTTAATCTAGTTGTTGAGAAAATGGAAAAGGGTATTTCCTTGTTCTAGGATCTTTTATCTTTGCCTTGAATCATTGGGTTTAGACATTCCTTCGGCGATATTTAATCATTTCAAAAATGGCAGCAACATGCCCTTTTTTCTCTCTTTTTTTTTTCTATCAAAGAATCATATGAACGATTAATTCCCGCATGATACACTTTTGATCGAAAGAGTTTTACCAATTCCAACAACTTTTCTTTTTGATTTGAAAATAGTTGGAATCGGATCCTTTCGATTTCTATATCACAAATAGACTTACGAAGTTGTTCCAACTTATTGATTTCCATTAACTAACCCTAGATCCTTGCCCCTGAAAAATGGATGTTTCTCTTCGAGCTCCATCCTGTACTATTTACATTACAACCCAACAAAAAGACGGATTCTAATAGAACAAAGGATGTCGAGCAAAAAGCACCTTCATTTCTACATAACGGAAAGTGGTGGGTTTTGACATCCACAGCTGATCATGTCCTTCAAGTCGCACGTTGCTTTCTACCACATCGTTTCAAACGAAGTTTTACCATAACATTCCTCTAGTTTGGAGCATTGATTCAATTATGGAATCATGAATAGTCATTGGTTCAGTCGATACATAGTAATCTATCTATACTTTCTATATGAAATCAATTTCCTTCTATATGCTATATGAAATAAATAAATAATTTAGGAAGAAAAAGCCTCAATAAGAATTCAAACTACCCCATATTGTATGATTGTCTGAATGCAATATTTTTATTTTTTTTTTTATTAGAATCGAAAAGTTTAATTAGAATAGAAAAGTATAATAAAAGTTAAAAAAAAAAAATAAAGAATATCATTAATAATAATATTACGAAAATACTAATAATATCACGAATATTATAAATAACACAAATAAACTAATCTTTTTTTTTGAATCTACCGTGCATCTTCAAATAACCCGATAGATCAAATAACTCGGTAGAATAGATCCAGCAATCTCACAGTTGTTCGAGTGCCAATCTTAAGAAATCATTAAAAATCAAAAGCAAGAATCACATTTTCTCCACTACTTGACTGTTAGAAAGAAGGTTATTAAAAACAAAAAAAGAGCAATTTAGATTCGGATATGGTTATTCTGATATATAAATAGAGTATGCTCTGGGACGGAAGGATTCGAACCTCCGCATAGCGGGACCAAAACCCGTTGCCTTACCACTTGGCCACGCCCCATTTTGATTTCTATTTGAAACTACTAAACACTAATATGGGTATTCCTTGTTCGTCAATTCCAGTTCCAAATAGCTATAGCTATGGAATAGATTCTTGCTACGATTTTTGCACGTATGGATAGAGAATTAAATCGAATTTATTGATCATTACATAGAATTCAATTAAGATATTGTATGAAAGTATGATTTCTTCTATTCTCTTGTAAGAATTGAAGGCTTTTTGATTGGGTGAGTTCAAAGAAGTATTGTTTAGTCTGCCTTATTTTCCTTTCTTCATTTTTTCCTTATATCAAAAACATATTAATAACTCAATCAAAATTATCTCCAAGAACAAAATTTTGTTATGCTTAATATCTTTAATTTGATCTGTATCTGTTTTAATTCTGCCCTTTTTTCGAGTAGTTTTTTATTCGCCAAATTGCCCGAGGCCTATGCTTTTTTGAATCCAATCGTAGATTTTATGCCAGTAATACCTGTTCTCTTTTTGCTCTTAGCCTTTGTTTGGCAAGCTGCTGTAAGTTTTCGATGAGATCCTTAATACTGTCCTAGAAAAATTCATGAGTGATTCAAGAAAAAAAAATTCTAACAATTGAAAAGATCAGATAAGTCTTACACTATGAACGAACCCTCAATTCAAAGATTCAAATTCTTGGATAGCCCTGATAAATCTGGATCATCCCATTTCCTCATTCTGACCCTTTTCGCCGAAGAACCCTATTTAGATTAGAGTCCGCCACAATATATAATTGTTGGTATGAAAGAATTTTTTTTGTAATGAAAAACTCAACTCTTATTACAAGTGAATTTCTGAAAATTCTTTTCGATTTCTAGAAATTCTAGAAATCACTTTATTTCTTGGTGTCAAAATCAAAACAAAATAGGATATGTGGTATAAAAACGGGGAATCTATTCTCTTCTTTTTCCAAAAAAATGCTCTTGGAGATTGTGTAATGCTTACTCTTAAACTCTTTGTTTACACCGTAGTAATATTCTTTGTTTCTCTCTTCATCTTCGGATTTCTATCTAATGATCCGGGACGTAATCCTGGACGCGAAGAATAAAAAAGGGAGAGTTCCTTGCTTCATTTTTAGAAATGGTATTAGGATTTGATCTATTCCACTACCAAAAACCGAAACGGAAAGAGAGGGATTCGAACCCTCGGTACGAATAACTCGCACAACGGATTAGCAATCCGACGCTTTAGTCCACTCAGCCATCTCTCCTAATTGAGAAAAGATAATTACTATGTTACAGCACGCAAAAAGAAAGGCTTGAAAAAAGCCCTTTTTGACTTTGTTATATAGATTATGTTATATAGATTATTATTTATCTATATAGAGTATTATTAATTATATAGAGTATTATTAATCCATAGATATATAGATTCTAAATTTTATTATTATTATATAGATTGATTATATAGATATATCCAACTTTTCTATAGAGATATAGAACTTTTATCAGTAATTCCATTCCATTTATATTCTATATCATTTATATTTTAAATAAAACAAGGGCTCTAAAGAAATATCTCAAATAACAAAAAAAGAAAGAATATCGCTTTGATTTCGCGCAAAAGGGACTTTTAAATTTCCAATTTCCACGGACCGGCCTGGTCAGTACCCGGCCGGGCTCATTTTTTATTTTCAACTCAAATAACTCATTTTTCTATGATTCTGCGATCTGGCTTGTTGTAACAAAAAATCTTGTTATTGCATTGAATCAACAATCAGAAGCAGAAGAAGTCCTATTTCCGTTCCTATGATATAGAATCAAAATATTATTTCTATTCTTTTTCTTTCTTCCTATTTCTTTTTATTTCCATTTATTTTATATTTTACTAGAATAACTAGAATAAATAATAAAAAAACTATGGATTTTTGCACAATCCATTTTTATGTTATTTATGTTATGACTAAGTCCTTTTGTCGAATCCTATCTATCAAAACTCCTATAACACAAGTCTTCTGACAAAAGGTGGCAAGGCCCTAATTTTCAGGATTTTTTAGGCTCCTATCTTGTAATCCTATCTTGATTACGCCCAATTCCCCTGTTCGACAAAGGGTCCCTTTATATACAATAAATATACAATAAATACAATAATCGCATTGTAGCGGGTATAGTTTAGTGGTAAAAGTGTGATTCGTTCTATTAATCCCCCTAAGAGTTAAGGGGTCCCTCGGTTTGATTCATATTCCGAGCAAAAACTTTATTTCTTAAAAGGATTTAATCCTTTACCTCTCAACGAAAGATTTGAGGAAGAATATACATTCTCGTGATTTGGATCCAAGGGCCAATTAAATTAGATATAATTTTTAAATTATATTCTAACTAAAAATTGAAAAATTGGATTATGAAATTACGAAACATAAATTTTTTTTTTCAATTGGATCAATACTTCCAATTGAATAAGTATGAGGAAAAGATCCATGGATAAAGATAGAAAAGTGTATTTCTAATCGTAACTAAATCTTCAATTTTTTTTGATGGGATAGATTGAAGCAAAATAGCTATTAAACGATAACTTTGGTTTACTAGAGACATTTACATCTTGTTTTAGCTCGGCGGAAACAAAATGCTTTTCCTAAGGATTTTCTCAAATAGAAATAGAGAACGAAGTAACTAGAAAAATTGTTCTATTCTAATCCCACTCTTCTAGAAGGATCATCTAGAAAGCGAATTGTTTTGAATGCATTCAGACAGAAAAGCTAACATAGATGGTATGGGCCGAATTCTTATTTCATTTCGTTCCTGCCTTATCTTTATCTTATTTATATTCAATTTTTTTGATTTCTTTTTTTTTTATTTATCCATCTTCCATAAAGGAGCCGAATGAAACCAAAATTTCATGTTCGGTTTTGAATTAGAGACGCTAAAAATAATGAATCAACGTCGACTATAACCCTAGCCTTCCAAGCTAACGATGCGGGTTCGATTCCCGCTACCCGCTCGATATTCGAATTCTATCTATTCTATCTATTTGAATATTTATTAATTCAATTCAACGATGCATTAGCATCATTGAATTGAATTAATAAATACGCAATTCCTAACAATACAATTTTTCACATGTTCTTTAGTTTTTCCAACCAAGAGAAAAGAAAAAACCGAACAAGAGAAAAAAAGTCAAAATGTCAAAAAATCGTAATGAAAAGCGTCCATTGTCTAATGGATAGGACAGAGGTCTTCTAAACCTTTGGTATAGGTTCAAATCCTATTGGACGCAATTTAGAATCGATTTCTCTATATTCCATTAAGTTAGAATTTTCTATTTATAATTGTTCCTGAAGTCGAAAACGTTCCATTTGGTCCTGAATAGCGTCTTTCAAAAGCGTTTCCGCTTCCTCAGTGAATGTCTTGGTAGAAGATATGATTTCTTGGAACTGAGGTTTATTCGTTTTTAAGTAAGTACGTAACTCAACGAGAAATTTCCTTACTTGTCCAATTTCTAATGAATCAAGATAACCATTCGTTCCGGTATAAATAGTACTTATCTGTTCTGCCACCGTAAGAGGAGCTGATTGGGATTGTTTAAGCAACTCACGTAATCGTTGACCTCGTGCCAATTGATTCTGAGTAGCTTTATCGAGATCAGAAGCAAATTGTGCAAAGGCTTCTAATTCGGCGAATTGGGCCAATTCCAATTTTGATTTACCAGCGACTTGTTTCATAGCTTTAATTTGAGCCGCCGATCCTACTCTGGAGACGGAAATCCCCACATTAATAGCAGGTCTGATTCCAGCATTGAATAGATCGGCGGATAAGAATATTTGTCCATCTGTAATGGAAATCACATTAGTAGGAATATACGCCGAAACGTCTCCCGACTGGGTCTCAACTATTGGTAAAGCAGTCATACTTCCTTCACCTAACTGAGAACTTGATTTAGCGGCTCTTTCTAAAAGGCGCGAATGCAAATAAAAAACATCTCCTGGATAAGCTTCACGACCCGGCGGTCTTCGTAATAGAAGAGACATTTGGCGATAAGCCTGTGCTTGCTTGGAAAGATCATCATAAATGATTAAGGTGTGTCGTTCACGATACATAAAATATTCAGCCAAAGCAGCTCCTGTATAAGGAGCGAGGTATTGTAATGTAGCTGGGGAATCCGCCGTTTCGGCTACCACAATGGTGTACTCCATCGCTCCCCTTTCTTGGAAAGTGGTCACTACCTGAGCCACAGAAGATGCTTTTTGACCGATAGCTACATAAACACATATTACATTTTGCCCTTGCTGATTGAGAATCGTATCCGTGGCTACTGCTGTTTTACCGGTCTGTCTATCCCCAATAATTAATTCTCGCTGACCACGTCCTATAGGGATCATCGAATCAATAGCAATAAGGCCTGTTTGAAGAGGCTCATAAACGGAACGTCTCGAAATAATACCTGGGGCAGGAGATTCAATTAACCGAGATTCAGAAGCTGAAATTTCACCCCGACCGTCAATAGGCTTAGCCAGGGCATTTATAACACGACCCAAATAAGCCTCACTCACTGGTATCTGAGCAATTTTTCCTGTTGCTTTTACAGAACTTCCCTCTTGTATCATCAAACCGTCACCCATTAATACAACACCAACATTATTTGATTCCAAATTTAGGGCAATGCCTATGGTACCCTCTTCAAATTCTACTAATTCACCTGCCATTACTTCATCAAGACCATGAATACGAGCAATGCCGTCGCCCACTTGAAGGACGGTACCAGTATTTACAATCTTTACTTCTCTATTATATTGCTCAATACGTTCACGGATAATATTACTAATTTCGTCGGCTCTAATAGTTACCATGAGTATTTCCTAATTATTTTTTGGAAGAAAAAAAATAATGCCTACAATCTACAATAAAGTAAAAGGTAAAAAAAAGGGCTAATCAGTTATTTCTTTCATCACCCCAAACAAGCCAATATTAGCGCTAATGGTGCGTAAATGTAACTCGTTGTTTAAAGAACTATTCAGAGTTCCTAGAGCTCCTTGTAAAGCTTGTTGGAAAACCCGTTGTCGGACTTGATTAATCGCTCTTTGTTGTTCAAAATAAATGGTTTCATTTTTGTAATTTTCTAATTGTTCCAAAATCTTATAAGTTGAATTAATCAAATTCAATTTTTCTCGTTCTATCTCAGAGTATCCATTCACTCGAAACTGATCCGCCTCCATTTCTACTTTCCGTAAGCGGGCCCGGGCCTTTTCCAGCCGTTCAATAGCCCCCCCGCGTAGTTCTTCTGAATTTCGAATAGTATTCAAGATCCTCTCTTTTCGATTATCTAATAAATCACTTAATGAAAGTAGATTATCTTTCCATTCATTTTTTTTTATTTCAAAAATTCCATGATCCCTTCCCGAACCAAACATGAACCTTTCGATTCATTTGGCTCTCACGCTCAATTATTTCTTATTTATTGGGAATTAATTCCCAATATCTTTTTTTTCTAATGTAATGAGCTTACCCTCTCCCTCTCGTCTCTATTCATATTCCAAAATATCGAAACTGATTACTAATACAAGACCAGAATATTCGGAGGATTCTTCTGACCAAAATAGAAAATATATCAAAAACTAAAAGTATAATAAAAAAATAATA
>NC_068566.1:15068943-15071443 GCF_025698545.1 Gossypium raimondii
TGTTCCCGCGCGAATCTCAGCAATCACTTGTTCTGATTCTACATATTGATCGTTTTGAACTAAAAGAAAACTTTTTGGTGGAATAGTCACCTTATGTATAATATCTTCGCTCTCAATAATTACATACAAGTCCAGATAACATAAAAAAGCAGGATGCCCGTGACGTGTGCGTGTAGGATGAACCAAATCCTCATTGAATTTGATTTTTCCATTAAAAGGGGCTCGTACATGTTCTGCAGTACCCCCTGTAAATACTCCGCCGGTATGAAAAGTTCTTAATGTTAGTTGCGTTCCCGGTTCTCCAATGGATTGCCCCGCAATAATACCTACAGCTTCTCCCAATTCAACCAGGTCACCATGAGTGGGGCTCCGACCATAACATAATCGACAAATCCAAGATGTACTCCTACAAGTAAAGGGAGTTCGAATAGATATTGGTTGTGTTCGAAAGGCTCTGAATCGATCGACAAGCCCAAGCCCAATATCTTGATTTCGAATGGCAATGCACCGCGGACCCATATATATATCGTCCGCTAATACACGACCAATTAATGTTTGGATAAAAATTCTTTCTGGAAGCGTCCTCTTTTGAGGACTCACAGAAATCCCTCGGGTGGTGCCACAATCTGTTCTACGTACAACAATGTGTTGAACTACTTCAACAAGTCTGCGCGTAAGATATCCAGCATCTGATGTTCGTACGGCGGTATCCACAACCCCTTTTCGGGCTCCGTAGCAAGAAATGATATATTCTGTTAAAGACAGTCCTTCGCGTAAATTGCTTTGAATGGGTAAATCGATCATTTGTCCTTGGGGATCCGACATTAATCCTCTCATACCTACTAATTGGTGCACTTGAGATGCATTTCCTCTAGCTCCTGAAAAAGACATTATATGGACTGGGTTAAACGGGTCAGTCATCCTAAAATTAGGATTCATTTCTTGTCGCAAATATTCACTTGTAGCATACCATATCTCAATTGATTGGCGTAATTTTTCTACCGCGTGTACATTCCCAAAATGATGGTGTTTTTCCAAAATCAAACTTTGTTGTTCAGCATCTTGGACTAGCCATCCCTTAGAAGGTATCGTTAAAAGATCATCAATTCCTAATGAAATGGATGTAGCAGTGGCTTGCTGGAAACCCAGAGCTTTTACTTGATCCAGGATGTGTGATGTATATGCCATTCCGAAGTGATCTATTAATCTGCTAATAAGCCGTTTAATGGCAGTTCCATCTATCACTTTATTGTGAAATACCAGATTGGCCCGTTCTGCCATAAATACCCCCTTATTCCGCTGAGTGGACTTCGCCAATGGGTTTGAGTCAATGATTGGAAAACTTCCTTTTCTCGATCTTGATTGTGGTAGAAAGTCGGGTCAGGAACTGGGGTCCTAGTTGAACCGGAGAGACCCGAATTCATATTGGTGTCATAGAATTTTTTAGCTTAGATACCATATGATTGGGTATCATATGAGTAGGCCCGAAAAAACCCTTGTATAGCTTCTTCGATTTCTCGGTAAAGAGAAATATGACCAACAGTGGTTCGAATGTATATACAAAGAATTTTTTTTTTTAAACTTCTTACTATTAGATAATGTCCATAAATCTCATGATAGGTACCCAAAGATTCATAGTGAACTTCGATGGGAGCTTCTCTTGAAGCAATAACGCATTGCTCTAGTCGCCACCGGAGCCACAAAGGACTATCTAAATTGATTCTTTTCTGCCTATAAGCTCCAATCGCATCATAGGAATTACAAAAAAAAGGCTCCCTTGTAGACTTATAGTTATTATCGTCAATTCTTTCATTTTGATAGCTTTTTCGATTCCATGGATTATACCTATTCGCACAAATACCTCGACGATTCCCACTCGTTAATACATAGAGCCCAATAAGCATATCTTGAGTCGGTACGGAAATGGGATCCCCAATAGCTGGAGACAAGAGATTCATATGAGAAAACATAAGTAAACGAGCCTCCGCTTGCGCCTCTAAAGATAAAGGTACATGAACTGCCATTTGATCCCCATCAAAGTCTGCATTGAATCCCTTACAAACTAATGGATGTAAACAAATAGCGCGTCCTTCCACTAAAATAGGTTGGAATGCCTGTATACCTAATCTATGCAGAGTAGGCGCTCTATTCAGCAATACAGGATGTCCCCGCATAACTTCTTGCAGTATTTCCCATACAATCGGCCCTTTTTCCCGAATTTTACTCTTAGCAACTCCTATGTTCGGAGCAAGATGTTGTCTAATTAGACCGCGAATTACAAATGTCTGGAAAAGCTCTATTGCTATTTCGCGAGGCAATCCACAGCGATGTAATGAAAGTGAGGGGCCAACAACAATGACAGAACGTCCCGAATAATCGACTCGTTTGCCAAGCAAAGTCTCGCGAAATCTTCCCTCTTTGCCTTCAATTACATCTGAAAACGACTTGTAAACCTTATTATGACCGTCCCTCATTGGTTGTCCGCGGATTCCATTATCAA
>NC_068566.1:15076443-15081443 GCF_025698545.1 Gossypium raimondii
CATCCCCGAGCATTTTGAATTTCCCATTTCTCAAAAGAATCCCATTCTTTTCTCATTCTTCATCGAATCCTACGAATCGATCTAATAATGATGGAATTGAATTTCTATTCTGTTTACTGAATCACATGAAATTTTATCTAACTCCATATACCATATAATATATGTGGAATGTATGAAATATGAAATGCGTATGAACGGAAGAAGAAAAATTATACTCAAATTTTTATTTATATTTAGAACAAACAGATACAGAAAAGAATTGATAAATGCCATTTAGCCGCATGGAGTTTTGTTTTTGTATAGAATATAAAAAAAAATAATTCAATTTCTACCATTATTATGATATTACATATTCCAATCCGATTGAATACCAGAAAATGAAAGGAATTCCTGATTTGATCTGTTCATTGAGATAAAGACAAAATAATTCTAAAATATATATATAGGAGAGAGTTGATTTTTCTAGCGCTTAATTTTTCATGGACTCCATTGTTCAAAAACGATTCGCAGAGAAGATAGATGTTTTACCCACTTTTTAGTTTTTATTTTTAGTAGAATATTTAGAATATGATTGAAGTGCGTACGAAAAGGGGCTTATATTTATTAAACATGTGCAGATATAGCATTTCTATTTATATATGTCTTTCTTTTATTCCATTATAACGCTCTAATGGAGACAAGACATGGCGTGCTCTATCAAAATTCTATTTTTCTTTTATTTTAATCTATTCAATGAAAAATTGAAACACGATAATTTCGTGCTGATTCCCTATGGACATCATATCTAGATAGATAAAATACCTCATTAGATAACTATAACTGTGTAACAACTTATGCTCTGGGGTTTACATAGACTCATAATTGCTGTTATATTATTATAATATACTTGAAATTCAGAAAGTTTTTTTTTTATTGAAAAAAAAAATCAATACTGATTAGTTATGTATCCAGTTTGATTTTCTTATACCATTAGAAAAAGACAAGTGAAGAAGAATCGTCCATAAATTTGCAAACAATAGTTAATGGTTCCAATTTATTTGTCCTGAATTTTGACTTTTGTAACTGAGAATCCACATTTTCTTTTTCAATAGAAAAGAAAGGGAAAGTTTTTAGATATTGTGTGTCTTGAGATACTATAACCAATTGAAGGTATGGATCCGATCTAAAAATGAAAAAGAAAAGGGGGATACTCTCCTTTTTTTGTTTGTAGCCTTTTGGCGACATGGCCGAGCGGTAAGGCGGGGGACTGCAAATCCCTTATTCCCCAGTTCAAATCCGGGTGTCGCCTGATCAACAAAAAACTCGAAATCCTAACGTCTCCTAACGTCTAGGATTCAAGGAAAAACTAAAGTAGTGGAAGGGAATCAGTAAATCTTGATATGGGAGCCCCCCTTACTAATGGAGTGGCTACTAGAGGAGTCTTGAATTAGATTGGATAACGGGAGTGTCTAATTAACTAATGAATGGTTGTAGAAGGGTTGGAAGATACTTTGTATACAGACGGATGAAAGTCTCTGAATGTTCAGGCATCCAATTAATATTAGATTGGATAGATAATCGGCTTTTACTTAATGAGGGACACCAAAAGAAAGAATAAGTCTTATTATTGATACATGTGAGTAACATTCTTTTGATATTTCCAAAAGTGTTACTGCGCATTTTGCTTGTGCTTAATGGTTCTCGATTTTACTCGAAATCATATAAGAGCTTGTTATAAGCGGATTTATCGAAGTGATTCATCAACGGTGGCGTGTCACAATTCCCTTTTCTTTTTGACTCTGCGCCAGTAATTCCACTATTATTAGTGAACAATAATGGAAAAATGGAATTCCTTCATATTTGTTTCATATTCATAGAGATAGGGGACATAATACACATGGATATAGTAAGTCTTGCTTGGGCTGCTTTAATGGTAGTCTTTACATTTTCCCTTTCACTCGTAGTATGGGGAAGAAGTGGGCTCTAGGGGTACTCCTAATTGGGGTTGAGGAATCAAACCGTATCAATTGTTTTCTAGATCGTTTTGCAAAGCCTTTTTTTATTTTAACTATTTTATTAGTCTTCATTTCGAAATTCTTGGATTCTAGTGGAGTAATGTATTCTATGAATAACACCTTTTCAATCAAAATCAAACAAACATTTCAATAATCCCCATGTTCGTATTTCGAAAGTAAAGGGATCCGGATGATAGGCAATTAAAAAAAAAAGAATTCTTCCTAAATTGTCTATTTTGATGAACCAGCTCTTACCAGAGTTAGAAACGGACAATGAGGGACAAGGAACCCCCTTTGTTTTCTGTATTTGCTTGTTTTATTTCCTCCTCTTTACTGTTCAAAGAGAAAAAAAAAGTCTTTTTTTTATTTAATTTAATAAGATCTTGCCTTAGTGTAGTCACATATTAGACACTTACCCCCAGTTTTAGTTGAATTTCATTTATGAAATGCTTTATTGACTCATTTCATATCATGGATCAAAGAAGTTAAATTCAAAATCGGCAGGGTATACCCTTTTTTCGAAACGAAATACGAAGAAAAGTTACCATAGAACTCTTTGGATCATCTGTCAGTTGCTCAACGAATTACTTCTTTGGAATGTTCAAAAAAAAAGATTACTTGGTTTTCTTTTTTTTTTATTAATTTAATTAATATATGCCTATTCCATTCCATTTTTCCTTCATTTCTGATTATTTTAATAGGAATCTCGGTATCCACCAAAAAAATCAAATCCATGAAATGAAAGAATTATAAAATCGTAAGACTTGCCTTTCAATTATTTCAGATTAATTGAAATCAACACAAATAAAATAGATCAAGCGAAGAAATAAAATTGAGATACTATGTACAGTACATATATTTAATTGATATCGACATGTATGAAGATCCATATTGTGGATTCATCTATATTAAGCTTGTATCTTTCTACATTACAATAATAGATATAGATAGTATGGTAGAAAGATTCATATTTTTTCTACCATACTATCGAGTTTTATAGGATACTGCTGATTCTAGTCCATTCATTTTATTTAAGACGTGAGATTTGAATCCTTTTTTTCTTAACTCCTTGATAAAAAGTCAAGTTTCATTCAAATTAATCACTTTGACTGACAGTTTTTACGTATATTATAAGTAAAAAAGCGGTAGGAACTAGAATGAACAGCGCTGTAGCAATAAATGCGAGAATATTTACTTCCATAATTTCATTGTTTTTTTTACTTCGCAATAACTCGGGATTTAATCCCATAGAGATGATAAATTTGTCGCTTGTAAATTCAATGCAATGACTTACATTTCAATGACATCGAATCGGATCAATATCATGAATAACAATATCTAGGCTATCAAATCGATTCACCGTCGAGAATTGAATAGTATAACATAGGAAGATCTTTTATCCACACCGAATACAAAAAGTGATGCCTGGTCCAATCAAAAGAATTCCTTTCCTTTATTTATATATATTCTTTTCCACCCTTTCTTTTCGATAATCTACCGCCTTCCTTGTACAATCATCTGATGATGTATCATCTGACTGCTTTTCCACTTTCACCGTTTACAAATAGTTTCCAAATAAACCCCAACAAAAAAGAGAAAGGAAAAAATAAATAAAAAAAAGATAAAGATATCGTTGGGAATGAAATTCTGTCATTTGTATCCCCTTTGACAGAAAACGGAGGATCAATTGATGTATTTTAAAAATTTTATCCGTCGGGACTGACGGGGCTCGAACCCGCAGCTTCCGCCTTGACAGGGCGGTGCTCTGACCGATTGAACTACAATCCCAGGAAATAAAGAAAAGTGTACAACATAGATAGTCTTATGATTTCATTCAAGCCATTTTCTATTTAGATTTTAGATTCGAAGCCGGGTTGTAACAAACAAAGGCGCGAGTGATATATTGATATCCATACGGGTATGCACTTTGAGTGAGAGCGACGCGGATTCCTAGTTACTAGGAATCCTTTCGTTATTGCCAAATAAATCGATCAATAATCAATTTGAAAATGAAAACAAAAAAGAGTCTTCTTTTTTGTTTACTTTACTCTTTTTCTTTTCATTAAACTTTCTATTTAATGATCCTGATATGAATCTAGAGCGTTATCAAGGTCATAATTTATGGGAACAACTAAATAAATAGAACAAAATAAAAAACAAATAGCGGTAGGGATGGATATATCACAAAATTGGACTTTTTATTCTTCCCTAATTTTTTTGTTTGGCTTTTCGGGAAAACAAAATACAAAAAAATGGGCATTTTAGGTTATGGCGGATCAGCGAATTATTGGGCCGAGCTGGATTTGAACCAGCGTAGACATATTGCCAACGAATTTACAGTCCGTCCCCATTAACCGCTCGGGCATCGACCCAGGAAGAATCAATTCTAGGTTTATTGATAATCCATGATCAACTTCCTTTCGTAGTACCCTACCCCCAGGGGAAGTCGAATCCCCGCTGCCTCCTTGAAAGAGAGGTGTCCTGAACCGCTAGACGATGGGGCATACTTGCCTGACCGCGACCATACTATGCTCATAGTATGAGCAGTTTTTTGAAATTGTCAATATAATGGAATGACTAGAGCCGAAAGCTTTTTCCATCTTTTATGATTTTCCATTTTTGATTCACGATTTATACTCAGTAAATCATTCATTTTAATCGCCACTCTATTCGATATAGAAATAAATTAGATAAATTCAATCTATTATATAAATATTTATTAGAAATAAATAGATATTATAAAAAGAAACTAGATTATATTAATAATACAAAGTATAAGATCAGTGATTGGTTTAACATAAACATAAAAAAGGGAGTTAACCTTCATTTTTTCCACTTTCATTCATTGATTCACTCATTATTACGACGAGACAGGCATGTTTCTATCTCACACTAAGCCGGTAAATTAACAAAAAGTAAATCGGGAATTTTTGGAAGAGGCAACAAGAAGTTATCAAAAATTATGTGTGTGTGTTTTTTTTCTAAAAATTGGGTTCGGTGAACAAA
>NC_068566.1:15093943-15103943 GCF_025698545.1 Gossypium raimondii
TTTCAAACTCTAATTTGGATTAAATTAATAATAAGTTTTATCTTTTCTCCCACCTTCAGAAAAATAAAGCATAGGCATTTCAGGGCTGTCGTCCGTTAGATTTTTCTGAAAGGTAACTATCTCGGTTTCATATCATATAGAAATTTATATAGAATCCTTGAAAAAGACTTCTTCCTCATAAAAAAGACTTACTGTCTTTGGGATCTGATGCTACACCGCTGCTCAATAACTTAGGGGATCGGCTCTATTACATAAGTCGATTCCTAATTTTTATCTCATATCATGACATAAATAAGCAGTTCTTATTTATTGTATCGGCTCAAAACCTCGCTAATTGATCTTTACGGCGCTTCCTCTATCAATTAGATCTTTATCCATAGAATAAAGTATCTAGGCATATATATTTCTTCATATTTCGACTTCTATGAAGTTTCTTTTTTTGTTACAGCTGATAAAAATCGTTTTTTGGACGATGCAATATGTAGAAAGCCTATTTTTTTTCTAGTATTTTATTTACTAGCGTGTTTATTTACTAGCGTATTTATTTACTAGCGTATTTGCTCTTTCTTTCCTTTTTTTATTTCTATAGTGGAGATAGTCGCACGTAATGACAGATCACAGCCATATTATTAAAAGCTTGTGGTAAGAACGGGTTTCGTTCTAGTGCTCGAAAATAATATTCTAAAGCTTTTGTATGCTCTCCATTACTTGTGTGGATAAGGCCTATGTTATATAGTATATAACTTCGATCATAGGGATCAATTTCTAGTCGCATAGCTTCATAATAATTCTGTAAGGCCTCCGCATAATTTCCTTCGGATTGAGCCGACATCCGTTACGGTCGTCATTCGATTCAAAGAATTCTCCGTTCCAAAACCGTACATGAGATTTTCACCTCATACGGCTCCTCCTTTATGTGCATAATGAGAATAATCCATGGAATTAAAAAAAAGGTCGAAATATTGTCATTATGAACTGAGCGGGGCTAATGTTTTTACAAGAAATCTCTAGCCAACCCTCTTGCAAAAGATCTTTTCTTACCATCAAGCGTGTTCGTACTAGATAAAAAAGTAAACTCCAACAATTTCTTTGTTCTCAACGCTCCTTAATTTCCAGGAATTAGTCACTTCAACAATCTTCGATGGTTATATGGGTATCCAAAGTACGAACAAGATGGATGTTTGTTGTCCCAACCATTTCTCTTAGTTCCGATCCCGATAAAGAAAGGGAATCATTAATAACAAAGTTTTCGTGTTGTTGATTCCTAGGCGTAGTGCTTCTTCCTCTATGCCGCCTATTGGTACTCGTGTAGTAGGGTTGACCCACAATACAGACCCATAGGTGTAACCTTTCGCTCAATACTCGAATCAACAATTGAAGCATCTGAGGTTGCATTAATCGGGGATACACGACAGAAGGAATTGCTTTATTTATAAACTTCACCTTCAACAAGCGTAGATTTCTTTTTTGTTTTCAATAGCCTTTTTTCTATTCTGAATAATGTGTCTTTTCCTAAGACTGAGAGTGGTAAAGTAAATAAAAAAGTAAATAATAAATAAAGGAAAATATATATATAATAATAATCAAATCGCACCATCTCTGTAATAAGTAAATGCCTCTTTTTCTCCTGAAGTTGTCGGAATTATTCGTAATAAGATATTGGCTACAATTGAAAAGGTCTTATCAATAAAATTTCCATTTATCTGCGATCTAGGCATAGGTAGCAATCCATTCTATAACTCTTTTCATTACCCCTCGTGAGAAAATAAAATGATCTCACAAACAAAGGAAGTGTACAGTACGAAATAACATAAAAGTAGACCCATTCCATTTTTTTCATTTTCGAGCCGGAGGCTAAAGAAAAAGTGATAAAAAAAGTGATGAAAAGTTTTCTATTTTTATAGCAAGTTTCCTAGTTAGAATTGATATTGTTCGTACCTATCGAACAATCTAATATGAATAACTCGCTATTCGCTCGGGGTATCGGCCATAATAATTATGTAGGAGAGATGGCCGAGTGGTTCAAGGCGTAGCATTGGAACTGCTATGTAGACTCTTGTTTACCGAGGGTTCGAATCCCTCTCTTTCCGCACCTTCACCTAATTCGCCGATGTAACTGACTACAATGTATCAAATCAAATAAGAACATATACTAAAGAATTAGACCCTTCTTTAGTATAGATTCTCTATTCCCAATTCCTTTTTAATATGGAATACGTAAAATAGCATACAGGGGATGAAAATCTCCTTACGTATCTATCATACATGAATAGGAGAAAAATCTCCGAATCAAACCCATTCCCCTGTCTTCCTTTACTTAACCTTAACTCAGGTGAAAAGGGGGCAGAACCCTTGTTTTGTTATTTTAGTTAGGTTTAAGTCTGACGAGAATAATATTCTACGACAAGCAATTCATTTATTTTCAAACCAACCCATTTCCTATCTATTATTTGATTGACTAATCCTTTATATTGTAATGTGTGAAAGGTCAAATGTTTTGGTAATTCCTCATTGGTGGATGAATCAAGATAATTTTGAATCAGAGTTCTAGATTTTTGTTCATCCCTCGCTGAAATAATATCTCGGGGTTTGCAGCGATAACTTGGTATATCTACTGTACGCCCATTAACTAAAATATGTCTATGGTTAACTAATTGACGGGCTTGAGGAATAGTCGAAGCCATACCCAATCGAAAAAGGATGTTATCCAACCGCATTTCAAGTAATTGTAGTAAAACCTGACCTGTTGACCCTTTGGCTTTTCTGGCAATACGAACGTATTTAAGTAATTGTCGTTCTGTAAGGCCATAATGAAAACGCAATTTTTGTTTTTCTTCTAAACGAATACGGTATTGAGATTTTTTACCGGGGCGCGATTGGTTTCTAAGATCGCTTCCGGCTCTAGGCCTTTTACTAGTTAGTCCCGGTAAAGCCCCCAGACGGCGTATTTTTTTGAAACGAGGCCCTCGGTAACGTGACATAAGGACTCCTTATTAATTTGAATTTTATTGAAATTTCATAAACCGAAATTAAAACTGAACTAAATGAAGCGAAATCGACTGAAGGATTGGATTACAAATATTAATGAGATGAATTGGATCAATATCCATACTTTACTTTTTTGTATTGTATATAATGTATACAAAAAATAGAAATAAAAATATATATAATAATATATAAAAATAATATATAAATATAAAAATAACTAAAATAGTTAGAATATATATAGAATAAAATAGATATAATATATAAATAAATTGAATAGAATATTAAATATATAAATAAATTAAACCAAAAGAGTTTCCTTAGAGTTTCCTTTTTTCTTGATTTATTCTGCAAAGATCTAACTCCTCAAATTGATCCCTAATTGGAAGTTTCGACGAGATAATAAACAGATTGTTGACCTTTGGAAAGAAAAGGAAAAAGCTTTTCACTGTTTGTTCTTTGATTTCAAAAAAAACATTCTAAATTATGTAAAAAAGGCAAAAAGCAAACAAATAGGGAAAGCCGGCTATCGGAATCGAACCGATGACCATCGCATTACAAATGCGATGCTCTAACCTCTGAGCTAAGCGGGCTCAAATAATAGAAATTTGGTATTCATAGGGATTCAGCAAACTATTAGGATCTTATCTATTAACTATCTATTAGTTATTCATAATTAATATGAATTATTAATATGAATTATAGACTCGAATTTTGATAGAATTTTTTCTAATTTTTAATGCCATACTTAATATAAATATATAAATATAACATATTTAATATAATAATGGTAGATTCAATCTAATATTCAAGCTAATGTTGATAGAATCTAATAATTAAGAATATAATAATTCGATTTTAATTTTATATATATATATTTATTATTTATCTATATATTTAATATCTTTTTTTATATCTTAGTTATATTTCTTTTATATTAATATAGTAATATAATATTACTAATATTACTGACTCCATTTTGATTTTCTAGTTTATTTTATATTTTAGTATATTTTACATCTAAATTATATAGAAAATTTTTATATAGATTTCATTTAATCGATCGATTTAATAGATTTAATATAGATTAAATTTATTTCTATTTAGTTTCGAGTTCTAAATAGAGATAATTAGAGTCAAAATCTTTTATGCATTTATATATTTTATGATTCTAGAAATGAAATGATACGTTATAAGTCTAGATAATTAGAATGAAACTCTTTTAGACTCAAAATTTGAATTATCTTCGAATTCGAAATAGAAATGAATGGAATAATTAGTTCTAGTTATTAAATATAAATAATTAGTTCTAGCTATTATACTATAAAAAAATAATTTATTTCATTTTAATTTTAATAATGAATAAATTCAATTTTCATTTTGATTTTTTTAGTTATCTTATTCTTATTATGGTTATATAGGATGGTCTAATAAAAGGAAAGGATAAGAATCAAAATGAAATTAAAGAAAAAAAGATGCAACCCATAGAAATGAAATCCAGATCATAATGAGAGACTCCTTTCTTTTGTTTTCATTCATAAAGACCGAAGCTAAGACGAAAAAAAGAATCGACCCTTCGAGTATTCCACCAAATTGCCTGAGAAAACTGAGAGTAAGAGGGACATATATATGTTATGGAATACCCATCTATATTGAATTGCGAATACAGAAATGATAAAATATTTTCCGATTGGACCAAATAAAATTAATATGGGGTCTCCGATAGAGACGAAAGACGATAAACAAACAAGAAAATAGGTAAAGACCCTTCGATATAAGAATCTGTATCTATATCTACTAAATTCAACGGTTTCGCATAAAAAGAAAGCAAATAAATAAACGAAAGAAAATAAACAAATGAAAGAAGGGGGAAAGGGGGGGAAAGGAGGGAGAAAGGGGAAAGGAGGGGCATCCTAATGAGATCCTAATCTCAAGACACAAAAGGGGATATGGCGAAATTGGTAGACGCTACGGACTTAATTGGATTGAGCCTTGGTATGGAAACCTACTAAGTGATAACTTTCAAATTCAGAGAAACCCTGGAATGAAAAATGGGCAATCCTGAGCCAAATCCTATTATTTTATTATTTTACGAAAATAAACATGAACAAAGGTTCAGCAAGCGAGAATAATAAAAAAAGGAAAGGATAGGTGCAGAGACTCAATGGAAGCTATTCTAACAAATGGGGTTGACTGTTGGTAAAGGAATCCTTATATCGAATATCGAAACTCTAGAAAGGATGCAAGATATACCTATTTTTTTATAGGTATACTAATGAAAAACTATCTCAAAAAAGACGAACCGAACCCGTATTTTTTTTATTTCTATTATATGCAAAATCAATTTATATTTATATGAAAATATGAAAAATAAAAAGAATTGTTGTGAATCGATTCCAAGTTGAAGAAAGAATCGAATAGAATAGTCATTAATCAAATCATTCACTCCATAGTCTGATAAATCTTTTGAAAAACTGATTAATCAGACGAGAATAAAGATAGAGTCCCGTTCTACATGTCAATATCAATACCGACAACAATGAAATTTATAGTAAGAGGAAAATCCGTCGACTTTAAAAATCGTGAGGGTTCAAGTCCCTCTATCCCCAACCCCAAAAAGCCCGTTTGCTGTCTATTTATTTTATCCTACCCTTTTGTTAGTGGTTCAAAGTTCCTTATGTTTCTCATTCATCCTATTCTTTGCCGTTTTACAAGCGTATCCTAGCATAGCAGAATTTTGTTCTCTTATCACAAGTCTTGTGATAGAGTGTGATATATTGTGATATATATGATATACGTAGAAATCTCTTGAGCAAGGAATACCTATTTGATTTGAATGATTCATAATACATATGATTACTCATATGGAAATTTACAAAGTCTTCCTTTTGAAGATCCAAGAAATTCCTGTTCGAGACCTTTAATTTAATACTTTTTCGTTTTTTTGTTTTCATTTTAATTGACATAGACCCAAGTCATCTAGTATTATGAGGATAATGCGTCGGTAATGGTCGGGATAGCTCAGTTGGTAGAGCAGAGGACTGAAAATCCTCGTGTCACCAGTTCAAATCTGGTTCCTGGCATATGATTAATTTGTATGAGTATCTACTCTACAAATTAATTGATATGGATCGACATAATACATACTTATCTAGCTAGGTATCTGAGAGTAAACCCTCTCTTTATTTATTTCATTTTGTATTTTTTTCTCTTTTTAAAATGAGCAAAGAGTCTATTCTAATGTGTCTATTATAATGTAGTAAAAGACAAAATTTGCTTATCTTTCCTCTTCTTTTTTATTTGTTCACACTGCGGCTTCTCACATTCAAAAAGAATGGTAATACTTCATACATATTTAATTAAAAGATTAAAATAGTTGGTTGAAAGGCCCAACAAAAAGACGGGTCTAGAGGAGTTCAAGGATAGAAATAACCAAGACTCATCTCAGCTACAGTACAAATAGAAGCCGATCCCCTTTCATTTATTTCTTTGTATTCTCTTTCATATTCCATTTCTTCATTCCCTTCTATGCGACTCTCTAGAGTTCATCTAAGTGATGTGCGCGATACAAAGTTCACGGTACAGAACCCTTGTTGTTCATCCTATTGTCTCGGCTCGTCCGAAATAAAATAAATAAAAAAGTCTCTTCAAAAATCGAGAATCTCAATGATGTATTGTCTTTTATTTCTTTTTATTTATTAGCCTATCCATAAGAATACGAATGAAACCTCAATTCCTCTGTTTGAGCTAGAAGAAAATGTACAAATTCCTTGAATATTCGAAGTTGTAATTAGTTTCTTATCATTCAATGAGCGTCTTGTATTTCATAAAATTGGGGCAATGTAATCCTTACGTAAAGGCCACCCTATCCAACTTTCGGGCATTAAGATACGTTTCAGCCGTGGATGATTTTCATAAGAGATTCCCAACATGTCATAAGATTCTCGTTCTTGAAAATCCGAACTTTTCCAAACCCAGAAAACAGACGGAATTCTAGGGTTACTCCTTGGAGCAAATACTTTTATACATACCTCTTCCGGTTGATCTACACCATACTCTATTCTCGTAAGATGATACACACTGGCTAACAGTCCGCCTGGTGCTACATCATAGGCACATTGGGAACGTAGATAATTGTAACCATATACATATAAAATAACAGCAATGGAATGCCAATCCTCAGGCTTTATTTGTAAAGTCTCTATTCCTTGGTAATCGAAGCCCAAAGATCTATGAACTAGCCCGTGTTTGACTAGCCAAACAGACAAACGACCCTGCATCTTTTTATCTCTCCCGCACTTTTCTTTTTTATTTGTCATTTTTCTAAGATAAATATTTCGCATTTATGATGAAATCGAATTTATGAAGATTAATTCGTTGTCTGTTTCTGTAAAAAAAAATCCTACCTAATTCACTAATTCGTGGGAAGATAGTGAACCCTTGTAGTTGAAAAATGTTTCAGGAGGAATCTCTGAAGTAGATGGTGGTTGATAGAGCAATCCTTGATTATAATTTCCAGTACGAGTACTACGTACAAGACAAAACTTGTGATTGGTAGTAAAACACCGATCCCCCTGTTGAGATCTAATTCGATCTTCATAGATTTCGCGAGATATTTTCTTACGAAGTTTTGTTATAGCATCTATAACTGCCTCGGGTTTAGGGGGACAGCCCGGCAAATAGACATCCACGGGAATTAGCTTATCGACCCCCCGAACAGTACTATAAGAATCAGTACTGAACATCCCTCCTGTAATTGTACACGCGCCCATAGCAATAACATATTTAGGTTCGGGCATTTGTTCATATAATCTCACTAAAGAGGGCGCCATTTTCATTGTTACTGTTCCAGCTGTTAAAATTAGGTCTGCCTGTCTAGGACTCGATCTTGGTACCAGCCCATAACGATCAAAGTCGAAGCGTGAGCCTATTAATGAAGCAAATTCAATAAAGCAACAACTGGTACCATAAAGAAGCGGCCATAAACTGGAGAGTCTTGACCAATTTGAAAGATCATTTAATGTAGTTGAAATAACTGAATTTTGGGTTGTTCGATCAAGTAAGGGAAATTCGATGGAATTCATACTCAATGGTATTATTATTTTGACTTTTTTCTTTCTTTTTATTATCTGAATATTCAGGAACTAAGACCATTCCAATGCTCCTTTTCGCCATGCATAAACTGAACCAACAATTAGGATAAGCACGAAAATGAAAGCTTCTATGAATACGGGTACCCCCAATACATCGAAACTCATTGCCCATGGATAAAGAAAAACCGTTTCAACATCAAAAACAACAAAAACTAGAGCAAACATATAATAACGGATTCGAAATTGTAACCAAGCATCGCCCATTGGTTCTATACCCGATTCATAACTAGAAAGTTTTTCTGGACCCTTTCTAATCGGGGCTAAAACTCCAGAAATTAGAAATGCCAAAATAGGAATAGCACTTGATATTATTAGAAATGCCCAGAAAATATCATATTCGTAAAGCAGAAACATAGACGAACTCCTATGAATGTGAAAATAGATCGGATTAGTCGCTTCGACCTGGAATTCATTGTCAAGTCATCCGCAACTGTTTGTTTAGTCAAAACAACAATTCAGTTTGATCGAATCGTCTAGTTTCGTTTGTTTGCTGTGTTTCCATGTTGCGTTTTAAGATTTATTGATTGGAATTAATCCTATTTTATTTACATTCCACTTATTTCGATTTCATTTCGATATAGTACTAATTTGTATAGTACTAGTATAAATATATATTTATACTATATATAGTATAATACTATACAAATCCAAAACAAGTAATACTTTTCGTTTTCACTTCATTTCGGATTTTTCTAAATAAAAGGAATTCTAATATCTAACTAATATCTAATATTTATTAGAATTTTAGAAATCAAAAACTTTTATTCGAAATTCTATTTATTCTAAATAGAAATTGAAATTATAGATTTCGAATAAATAGAAATTTTTATTTTATATCTATTTATATAGAATCAATCTAAAATCAATCTACCCGCGAGGATTAATTAAGAAAATGGGGTTTTGTTTATTTTATTCTTATCCAAGAATAAAAAAGAGCGATTGGATCCGTTGAAATGCGCTTTTGTTTTCAGGGTTATACTCTGAGTGATCTCCTGTGAGCGAGCTTATGGGAATGATTTGAACCAAGCAACTGGAAGCGACCATTTCCAATCAACAAAGAATACAATAATTAGGAAAAAACTATACAACTTTTTATTTTTAGTTGTATTTGGATATTCTTTATTGTTTTAGTTTGCTTTAGTTTTAAGAATATTATTTTCATTTCATTTTTCTTAATTTAAAAAATTTAATGAATATTTAAAATTAATAAAATATAAAATTCGAAAATATAGGGCTATACGGACTCGAACCGTAGACCTTCTCGGTAAAACAGATCGAACTGATTATTATCAAAATGATTCGGCCTATTTCAAAGACCCAACATGCATTTTTTTTTTGCATTGGGCTCTTTCATTAACTGATAGAAATATCAGTTAGTCTACCGTATATATTTTTTTCTAACAGAAAAAAAGAAGACGGTTCCGTGTGCTCTGATTCATTGTGCTCTGATTCATTACTGATACAGGAGCACTTCCAAAGTGTTTCAAAGAGGGGAAGGGTTATCTTGACGTAGGTCTGCTTCTGGCCTAGATCAATCTAAGTTAAATGGAGTCTCTACCATCCTGATTAAAAAATCAAACATGAAACTTCATACACCTTAAGATTCATAGGACGAAAAGAGCATTTTTGAGGTCCTTATACTCATTATGCCTAGCATTGAATAGACCGGGTATTCACCCTATCAATATCTCAAATCAATGATGGGTTCGATTCGGATCTTGCCTAAACGGCACCCGAATCGGACCGAACCATTTGTCAGGCTATTGTTCTCTTGTTTTGTTCCTTCAAAGTAATGGAGTAAGACATCGATTTCTCAAAAAGATCAATTCTTTTGATTGCATGATAGACTTCCCTGAAAAACA